>NW_027457075.1:167500-188150 GCF_040206685.1 Ascaphus truei | reverse complement strand
TAAGAAAAGACTCACCAAATCGTGTGCTTATTTAGGGTAAGAAAGGACCTCACCAAATCGTGTGCTTATTTAGGGTAAGAAAGGACCTCAGCAAATCGTGTGCTTATTTAGCGTAAGAAAAGACTCACCAAATCGTGTGCTTTTTTAGGGTAAGAAAGGACCTCACCAAATCGTGTGCTTATTTAGGGTAAGAAAGGACTCACCAAATCGTGTGCTTATTTAGGGTAAGAAAGGACTCACCAAATCGTGTGCTTATTTAGCGTAAGAAATGTCTCACCAAATCGTGTGCTTATTTAGGGTAAGAAAGGACTCACCAAATCGTATGCTTATTTAGGGTAAGAAAGGACTCACACGATCGTGTGCTTTTTTAGGGTAAGAAAGGACCTCACCAAATCGTGTGCTTATTTAGGGTAAGAAAGGACTCACCAAATCATGTGCTTATTTAAGGTAAGAAAGGACTCACCAAATCGTGTGCTTTTTTAGGGTAAGGAAGGACTCACCAAATTGTGTACAGATAACAGATCTCACCCCCAGGTCCTGGAGGATGGGAATGACAAGCGGTTGACCCTTTCTCTGCATCTCTTGCAGTATTTCTGCATGGGGGGTGTTGTTTCTTTTCTGGGTTGGGGGGCGGGGGAGTTTAGGGGGCTTGGAAGAGGGATGGTTTGAGTGGTGGGGGTGAAACAAAGTTAAAGCTTCAAGAAGCAGCAGCAAGGCAGACAAGGGGGGCTGAGCTCAGCTAGTCAGATGAGCGCAGGTAAACCGAGTGCAGGTAATCGGAGTGCAGGTAAACCGAGTGCCGGTAAACTGAGTGCAGGGAAACCGAGCACAGGAAATCGGAGTGCAGGCAAACCGAGCGCAGGTAATCGGAGTGCAGGGAAACCGAGTGCAGGTAATCGGAGTGCAGGTAATCGGAGTGTAGGCAAACCAAGTGCTGGTAAGCCGAGTGCAGGAAAACTGAGTGCAGGCAAACTGAGAGCATTTAATCTGAGTGCAGGTAATCTGAGTGCAGGTAATCTGAGTTCAGTTAATCTGAGTGCAGGTAATCTGAGTGCAGGTAATCTGAGCGCAGGTAATCTGAGAGCAGGTAATCTTAAAGCAGGTAATCTTAAAGCAGGTAATCTGAGTTCAGGTAATCTGAGCGCAGGTAATATGAGCGCAGGTAATATGAGTGCAGGGAAACCAAGCGCTGGTAATCGGAGTGCAGGTAATCGGAGTGTAGGCAAACCGAGTGCTGGTAAACCAAGTGCAGGCAAACTGAGTGCAGGCAAACTGAGAGCATTTAATCTGAGTGCAGGTAATCTGAGTGCAGGTAATCTGAGTGCAGGTAATCTGAGTGCAGGTAATATGAGTGCAGGTAATCTGAGCGCAGGTAATCTGAGTGCAGGTAATATGAGCGCAGGTAATCTGAGCGCAGGTAATCTGAGAGCATGTAATCTGAGAGCAGGTAATATGAGTGCAGGTAATATGAGCGCAGGTAATCTTAGAGCAGGTAATATGAGCTCAGGTAATATGAGCTCAGGTAATATGAGCGCAGGTATATGAGCGCAGGTAATATGAGCGCAGGTAATATGAGCGCAGGTAATATGAGCGCAGGTATATGAGCCCTGGCAAACTGAGCGCAGGTAATATGAGCACAGGTAATCTGAGCGCAGGTAATATGAGCGCAGGTAATCTGAGCGCAGGTAGTATGAGACCAGGTAATATGAGCGCAGGTAATATGAGCGCAGGTAATATGAGCGCAGGTAATCTGAGCGCAGGTAATTTTAGCGCAGGTAATCTGAGTGTATGTAATCTGAGCGCATGTAATCTGAGCGCAGGTAATATGAGTGCATGTAATATGAGCGCAGGTAATATGAGCGCAGGTAATCTGAGTGCAGGTAATCTGAGCGCAGGTAATCTGAGTGCATGTAATCTGAGTGCAGGTAATATGAGCGCAGGTAATATGAGCCCTGATAATATGAGCCCTGGCAAACTGAGCGCAGATAATATGAGCCCTGGCAAACTGAGTGCAGGTAATATGAGCGCAGGTAATATGAGCCCTGATAATATGAGCCCTAGCAAACTGAGCGCAGGTAATATGAGCCCTGGTAAACCGAGCGCAGGTAAACCGAGTGCAGGTAAACCGAGCGCAGGTAAACCGAGTGCAGGTAAACCGAGCGCAGGTAATCTGAGCGCAGCTAAACCGAGCGTAGATAAGCCGAGTGCAGGTAAGCCGAGAGCAGGTAAGCCTAGTGCAGGTAATCTGAGCGCAGCTAAAATGAGTGCAGGTAAACCAAGCGCAGGTAAAACGAGCGCAGGTAAACCGAGTGCAGGTAATCTGAGCACAGCTAAAACGAGTGCAGGTAATCTGAGCACAGCTAAAACGAGTGCAGGTAAACCAAGCGCAGGTAAGCCGAGTGCAGGTAAACCGAGAGCAGGTAAGCCAAGCGCAGGTAAGCCGAGTGCAGGTAATCTGAGCGCAGCTAAAACAAGTGCAGGTAAGCCGAGCTCAAGTAAACCGAGCGCAGGTAAGCCGAGAGCAGGTAAGCCGAGTGCAGGTAATCTGAGCGCAGCTAAAACAAGTGCAGGTAAACCGAGCGCAAGTAAACCGAGTGCAGGTAAGCCGAGCGCAGGTAAGCCGAGCGCAGGTAAACCGAGAGCAGGTAAGCCAAGAGCAGGTAAGCCGAGCGCAGGTAAGCCGAGCGCAGGTAAGCCGAGCGCAGGTAAGCCGAGCGCAGGTAAACTCTGATGGGCACTTTCTGGCAACACTCACTGTCAAAGAACGAATGGAGGTTCAGGGGCAGGATCCTATTTAAAACAATTAGGGGCGGGATACACGACCCCCCCCCCCCCCCCCCCCCCCACAAATACAGGTTTTTACCCTTACAGTTATCTGCCTGTGTTCAAATGTGGGGTCTAAATATGTAATAATATTACAAAAAAGGCAGGATGTGCTCCGTATACTCACAGTGTCTCTCTCTGGTACTGTACGCTCTCACGGGAAAGTGTCTCCCACTGCCTCTCTCCTTATTATAGCGCCTGTGCGTGCACCTTATCAGAGAGAGCGCCTGTTTATGGCTATATGTGACTGCTGTCCTGCCTTCTCTCCCCATAATCACACACAGGGGGTTTCCACTCATTTCCTGCAGTGAGTCAGTGTAAATCTGCGGTCCCGTCTGATTATAATATTATTACAGAGATAAGAGAAGCCGGGAGCCGGGAGAAGGATTTACTGGATGCATGGACCCACGTGTCCAAAGAGCTTACAATCTAAATGGTATGGACAAAGCCCTGTGTCACATGCACCACACAATGACACACATGCACCACACAATGACACACAGGCTCCTTGTATGAGTAAAGTATTTCTGTGTGACAGATACGTGCGAATATGTGAGGTACAATATAGAGTGTGTGAGTACATGTGAGTACGAGTATAAGAGGTATAGTGAGTGTGTGCGTACATGTGACTATATGAGGTATAGTGAGTGTGTGCTTACATGTGAGTATGTGAGGTATAGTGAGTGTGTGCGTACATGTGAGTGTGTGTGTGCGTACATGTAAGTATGTGAGGCATAGTGAGTGTGTGCGTACATGTGAGTATGTGAGGTATAGTGAGTGTGTGCATACATGTGAGTATGTGAGGTATAGTGAGTGTGTGCATACATGTGAGTATGTGAGGTATAGTGAGTGTGTGCATACATGTGAGTATGTGAGGCATAGTGAGTGTGTGCGTACATGTGAGTATGTGAGGTATAGTGAGTGTGTGCGTACATGTGAGTATGTGAGGTATAGTGAGTGTGTGCATACATGTGAGTGTGTGTGTGCGTACATGTGAGTATGTGAGGTATAGTGAGTGTGTGCGTACATGTGAGTGTGTGTGTGCGTACATGTATGTGAGGCATAGTGAGTGTGTGCGTACATGTGAGTATGTGAGGTATAGTGAGTGTGTGCATACATGTAAGTATGTGAGGCATAGTGAGTGTGTGCATACATGTGAGTATGTGAGGTATAGTGAGTGTGTGCATACATGTAAGTATGTGAGGCATAGTGAGTGTGTGCGTACATGTGAGTGTGTGTGTGCGTACATGTAAGTATGTGAGGCATAGTGAGTGTGTGCGTACATGTGAGTATGTGAGGTATAGTGAGTGTGTGCATACATGTGAGTATGTGAGGTATAGTGAGTGTGTGCGTTCATGTGAGTATGTGAGGTATAGTGAGTGTGTGCGTACATGTGAGTGGGTGTGTGCGTACATGTAAGTATGTGAGGCATAGTGAGTGTGTGCGTACATGTGAGTATATGAGGTATAGTGAGTGTGTGCGTACATGTGAGTGTGTGTGTGCGTACATGTAAGTATGTGAGGCATAGTGAGTGTGTGCGTACATGTGAGTATGTGAGGTATAGTGAGTGTGTGCGTACATGTGAGTATGTGAGGTATAGTGAGTGTGTGCATACATGTGAGTATGTGAGGTATAGTGAGTGTGTGCGTACATGTAAGTATGTGAGGCATAGTGAGTGTGTGCGTACATGTGAGTATGTGAGGTATAGTGAGTTTGTGCGTACATGTGAGTATGTGAGGTATAGTGAGTGTGTGCGTACATGTGAGTATGTGAGGTATAGTGAGTGTGTGCATACATGTGAGTATGTGAGGTATAGTGAGTGTGCGTACATGTGAGTATGTGAGGTATAGTGAGTGTGTGCATACATGTGAGTATATGAGGTATAGTGAGTGTGTGCTTACATGTGAGTATGTGAGGTATAGTGAGTGTGTGCGTACATGTGAATATATGAGGTATAGTGAGTGTGTGCGTACATGTGAGTGTGTGTGTGCATACATGTAAGTATGTGAGGCATAGTGAGTGTGTGCGTACATGTGAGTTTGTGAGGTATAGTGAGTGTGTGCGTACATGTGAGTGTGTGTGTGCATACATGTAAGTATGTGAGGCATAGTGAGTGTGTGCGTACATGTGAGTATGTGAGGTATGGTGAGTGTGTGCGTACATGTGAGTATGTGAGGTATAGTGAGTGTGTGCGTACATGTGAGTGTGTGTGTGCGTACATGTAAGTATGTGAGGCATAGTGAGTGTGTGCGTACATGTGAGTATGTGAGGTATAGTGAGTGTGTGCGTACATGTGAGTGTGTGTGTGTGCGTACATGTGAGTATGTGAGGCATAGTGAGTGTGTGCGTACATGTGAGTGTGTGTGTGCGTACATGTGAGTATATGAGGTATAGTGAGTGTGTGCATACATGTAAGTATATGAGGTATAGTGAGTGTGCGCGTACATGTGAGTATGTGAGGCATAGTGAGTGTGTGCGTACATGTGAGTGGGTGTGTGCGTACATGTAAGTATGTGAGGCATAGTGAGTGTGTGCGTACATGTGAGTATGTGAGGTATAGTGAGTGTGTGCGTACATGTGAGTATGTGAGGTATAGTGAGTGTGTGCATACATGTGAGTATGTGAGGTATAGTGAGTGTGTGCGTACATGTAAGTATGTGAGGCATAGTGAGTGTGTGCGTACATGTGAGTATGTGAGGTATAGTGAGTTTGTGCGTACATGTGAGTATGTGAGGTATAGTGAGTGTGTGCGTACATGTGAGTATGTGAGGTATAGTGAGTGTGTGCATACATGTGAGTATGTGAGGTATAGTGAGTGTGCGTACATGTGAGTATGTGAGGTATAGTGAGTGTGTGCGTACATGTGAGTATATGAGGTATAGTGAGTGTGTGCTTACATGTGAGTATGTGAGGTATAGTGAGTGTGTGCGTACATGTGAGTATATGAGGTATAGTGAGTGTGTGCGTACATGTGAGTGTGTGTGTGTGCATACATGTAAGTATGTGAGGCATAGTGAGTGTGTGCGTACATGTGAGTATGTGAGGTATAGTGAGTGTGTGCGTACATGTGAGTGTGTGTGTGCATACATGTAAGTATGTGAGGCATAGTGAGTGTGTGCGTACATGTGAGTATGTGAGGTATGGTGAGTGTGTGCGTACATGTGAGTATGTGAGGTATAGTGAGTGTGTGCGTACATGTGAGTGTGTGTGTGCGTACATGTAAGTATGTGAGGCATAGTGAGTGTGTGCATACATGTGAGTATGTGAGGTATAGTGAGTGTGTGCGTACATGTGAGTGTGTGTGTGTGCGTACATGTGAGTATGTGAGGCATAGTGAGTGTGTGCGTACATGTGAGTGTGTGTGCGTACATGTGAGTATATGAGGTATAGTGAGTGTGTGCATACATGTAAGTATATGAGGTATAGTGAGTATGCGCGTACATGTGAGTATGTGAGGCATAGTGAGTGTGTGCGTACATGTGAGTGAGTGTGTGCATACATGTAAGTATGTGAGGCATAGTGAGTGTGTGCGTACATGTGAGTATGTGAGGTATAGTGAGTGTGTGCGTACATGTGAGTGTGTGTGTGCATACATGTAAGTATGTGAGGCATAGTGAGTGTGTGCGTACATGTGAGTATGTGAGGAATAGTGAGTGTGTGCATACATGTGAGTATGTGAGGTATAGTGAGTGTGTGCGTTCATGTGAGTATGTGAGGTATAGTGAGTGTGTGCATACATGTGAGTGTGTGTGCGTACATGTAAGTATGTGAGGCATAGTGAGTGTGTGCGTACATGTGAGTATGTGAGGTATAGTGAGTGTGTGCATACATGTGAGTATGTGAGGTATAGTGAGTGTGTGCGTACATGTGAGTATGTGAGGTATAGTGAGTGTGTGCATACATGTGAGTATGTGAGGTATAGTGAGTGTGTGCATACATGTGAGTGTGTGTGTGCGTACATGTAAGTATGTGAGGCATAGTGAGTGTGTGCGTACATGTGAGTATGTGAGGTATTGTGAGTGTGTGCATACATGTGAGTATGTGAGGTATAGTGAGTGTGTGCGTACATGTGAGTGTGTGTGTGCATACATGTAAGTATGTGAGTCATAGTGAGTGTGTGCGTACATGTGAGTATGTGAGGTATAGTGAGTGTGTGCGTACATGTGAGTGTGTGTGTGTGCATACATGTGAGTATGTGAGGCATAGTGAGTGTGTGCGTACATGTGAGTGTGTGTGTGCGTACATGTGAGTATATGAGGTATAGTGAGTGTGTGCATACATGTGAGTATATGAGGTATAGTGAGTGTGCGCGTACATGTGAGTATGTGAGGCATAGTGAGTGTGTGCGTACATGTGAGTGAGTGTGTGCATACATGTAAGTATGTGAGGCATAGTGAGTGTGTGCATACATGTGAGTATATGAGGTATAGTGAGTGTGTGCATACATGTGAGTATATGAGGTATAGTGAGTGTGTGCGTTCATGTGAGTATATGAGGTACAGGAGGTTGGTTTGTGCTATTTCTGTAAATAGAGGAGACTGTGTTATTAAGCAATAAACACAACCTATGAGCACACACCATGCGGAGAGATAGCAATGTACTGTGTGGGGAGGGGGGAGGGAAAGCTCGGGCAGACATTGAGTGGGAAGGGGAGAGATATAGCTTGTGCCTTTGTAATACTCTGTCTCTCTCCGTCTCTCAGTCTCTCTCCGTCTCTCTGTCTCTCACCGTCTCTGTGTCTCTCTCCGTCTCTCTGTCTCTCTCCGTCTCTCTGTCTCTCTCCGTCTCTCTGTCTCTCTCCGTCTCTCTCCGTCTCTCTCCGTCTCTCTCCGTCTCTCTCCGTCTCTCTGTCTCTCTCAGTCTCTCCGTCTCTCTGTCTCTCTCAGTCTCTCCATCTCTCTCCGTCTCTCACTCTCTCCGTCTCTCACTCTCTCCGTCTCTCACTCTCTCCGTCTCTCACTCTCTCTGTCTCTCCGTCTCTCACTCTCTCCGTCTCTCACTCTCTCTGTCTCTCCGTCTCTCACTCTCTCTGTCTCTCCGTCTCTCACTCTCTCCGTCTCTCACTCTTTCTGTCTCTCCGTCTCTCACTCTCTCCGTCTCTCACTCTCTCCGTCTCTCACTCTCTCCGTCTCTCACTCTCTCTGTCTCATGGTATTCAGAAGCTCCGAAGACCTGAGATAGCAAAATGACCAAAACTGGCGAGAAGCCGGCGGCGGGATTCGCCTCTCACCCGGCGGCCTGCAGCGATCTGGCCTGCGCATGTCTCGCCAGCGAACGCAAGATTTTAATAAAAATGTTAATACTTGTGTATGTGAGCAGGGGTCTCTGGAGCAGAACCGCGTTAATTTCAGGTCCGGGGACCCCCTGCTTCCCGAAATACAGGCCCCGTTATCTCCCATGCATTTAAATGTCTCGCGTCACGTGACCGTGGGAATAAAATGCCCATAATGGGGCCTGTATCTCGGGAAGAAGGGGGTCTCCGGACCTCAAATCAATGCGGTCCTGCTCCGGAGACCCCTGCACACATACAATAGTATTACATTTTTTATTAAAACAGCTTCATTACCTTAGCGGCTAGCCGCGAAGGCAATGAAGGGGTTAAACCTCAATAGCCTGTTTCTTGGGGAAGAGGGGGTGGATGAAGGTGGTAGTAGTCCCAGGGTGGGTGGTTAGGCCTGCCTGGAAGGTTGCAGGAAGAGTTAACCCCTTCACTACCATAGCGGTGGGAACCGCTATGGTAATGAAGGGGTTAACCAGTAGAAAAAACGAATGGTGCATAGCCAGGGAGTCAGGGGTGGAGTAAAAAAACTTTTTCTTTATTGCTATGTCCAATAGAAAAAGCCCTGCTACCCCCCGGTAGGCCTAAACACCCACCGTTGGGGCTACTACCCCCCTTCACCCAATCACTCTACCCCAAGAAACAAAAACAGAACAACCCTACTATCCACCTCTTCTAACCCCAACCCCCTCCCCCCTCCCCCCAACTCATACAGTACGGTAATGGGCAAAATTACTATTATCCACATATGGATAATAGCTCATTTGCCCATTCTAAAATCAAACATTATCCAGCCAGCATAAATAAAGTAAATGCAACTTCTACTTACCCCTGCCATGATGAAGGGCGTCCTCATCACCATCCTCCAGGTCCATGTCCTCCGTTGGCAGCAAGAGTATAAGAAAAAATACAATCTAATGGCCCCTAACCCCTTAATCACCTTAGTGGTTTATAACCGCTATAGTAATTAAGGGGTTAACCACCCTCCCCTGCTATCCGAAAAATACACAACAATTAAAGAAAAACACAAGCACCAATACGCCACAACAATAAAAGAACTACAAAGCCTCAACTACACATGAATAAAATTATTCTAGCACCAAAACCAGAAAAGAATTAAAAATGATGTTATACCAAAATACTAGAATACAATGAAAGCCGCAGTTCCAGCAATATCCTACGTGTGTGTTTAATAAATCACTTCTGTACTGTGAGAACATAGTTGTAGCATTGTAAAAATTCAAAAAAATACATTTTTAATGTTTCTAATGTAGGAGCATTCCCAAAGTCACACCCCCTTTTCCTTCTGACAGGCGCTGGCTCTGAGCCCCGCCCTCTCTCTAGCAGTGTACCAATTGTATCTAGTAACTGCCCAGTCAGTCATATTCCAGGACTACATTGCCCAGAATGCTGTGCAAGAACTGAATTAAATAGCCCCGAGCAAGCGATCGATAACAGGAGAACGGATCGATCTGCAGCTTCGCTAATCACCTGTCAGTGTGCAGATTGTATTGATGCACATATTGATCTGCAGCTTCGCTAATCACCTGTCAGTGTGCAGATTGTATGGATGCACATATTGATCTGCAGCTTCGCTAATCACCTGTCAGTGTGCAGATTGTATGGATGCACATATTGATCTGCAGCTTAGCTAATCACCTGTCAGTGTGCAGACTGTATTGATGCACATATTGATCTGCAGCTTAGCTAATCACCTGTCAGTGTGCAGACTGTATTGATGCACATATTGATCTGCAGTTTAGCTAATCACCTGTCAGTGTGCAGATTGTATTGATGCACATATTAATCTGCAGTTTAGCTAATCACCTGTCAGTGTGCAGATTGTATTGATGCACATATTGATCTGCAGCTTAGCTAATCACCTGTCAGTGTGCAGATTGTATTGATGCACATATTGATCTGCAGTTTAGCTAATCACCTGTCAGTGTGCAGATTGTATTGATGCACATATTGATCTGCAGTTTAGCTAATCACCTGTCAGTGTGCAGATTGTATTGATGCACATATTGATCTGCAGCTTAGCTAATCACCTGTCAGTGTGCAGACTGTATTGATGCACATATTGATCTGCAGTTTAGCTAATCACCTGTCAGTGTGCAGATTGTATTGATGCACATATTGATCTGCAGCTTAGCTAATCACCTGTCAGTGTGCAGATTGTATTGATGCACATATTGATCTGCAGCTTAGCTAATCACCTGTCAGTGCGCAGACTGTATTGATGCACATATTGATCTGCAGCTTAGCTAATCACCTGTCAGTGTGCAGATTGTATTGATGCACATATTGATCTGCAGCTTAGCTAATCACCTGTCAGTGTGCAGATTGTATTGATGCACATATTGATCTGCAGTTTAGCTAATCACCTGTCAGTGTGCAGATTGTATTGATGCACATATTGATCTGCAGTTTAGCTAATCACCTGTCAGTGTGCAGATTGTATTGATGCACATATTGATCTGCAGTTTAGCTAATCACCTGTCAGTGTGCAGATTGTATTGATGCACATATTGATCTGCAGCTTAGCTAATCACCTGTCAGTGTGCAGATTGTATTGATGCACATATTGATCTGCAGCTTAGCTAATCACCTGTCAGTGTGCAGACTGTATTGATGCACATATTGATCTGCAGCTTAGCTAATCACCTGTCAGTGTGCAGATTGTATTGATGCACATATTGATCTGCAGCTTAGCTAATCACCTGTCAGTGTGCAGACTGTATTGATGCACATATTGATCTGCATCTTAGTTAATCACCTGTCAGTGTGCAGATTGTATTGATGCACATATTGATCTGCAGCTTAGCTAATCACCTGTCAGTGTGCAGACTGTATTGATGCACATATTGATCTGCAGTTTAGCTAATCACCTGTCAGTGTGCAGATTGTATTGATGCACATATTGATCTGCAGCTTAGCTAATCACCTGTCAGTGTGCAGATTGTATTGATGCACATATTGATCTGCAGCTTAGCTAATCACCTGTCAGTGTGCAGATTGTATTGATGCACATATTGATCTGCAGCTTAGCTAATCACCTGTCAGTGCGCAGATTGTATTGATGCACATATTGATCTGCAGCTTAGCTAATCACCTGTCAGTGCGCAGATTGTATTGATGCACATATTGATCTGCAGCTTAGCTAATCACCTGTCAGTGTGCAGATTGTATTGATGCACATACTGTATTGATCTGCAGCTTAGCTAATCACTTGTCAGTGTGCAGATTGTATTGATGCACATATTGAATGGGAAAAAAATATATATTTAAAAAAAAAAAAGGCAGCTTGAACTGCAGCTTTAAATACACACTTAACCAACAAAACAATTGAAGAAATACAACCGTTAACCAATCCTAAAATATACTAAAAACAAGCCATCCAAATACCAAACAATTTAGTGCAAACAATAAGCAGAAATAGAAAAAATAATCAATTGTAAAAAAGCATTTGCCAGAAAATGCATTGCCTGTCACTGTATTTATCTGTACCCTAAAGGGGCACAGATTAATACATTAGCAGTCAATGGGCAATCACAAACATAAAAAATAAACAAATACAATCAAAAAACCTAAAAAAAGACAATTACATACATTCAATATTTATCTTACCTTTATAAGTCTTCCCCCTCCGAATCCCGGCGTATGAGGAAGCTCTCGTTCCGCGACGTCCTCCCCCGCAACCCGCCTGCCTCCTTCTTGAAGAACAGCATCAGGTACAAAATTGTCAAGACGTCATAACACCGTTTCTCTGCTGAAAGAATGAAGAAACCCACAATTAGGAGTTTTGAAACGCGTTGGACAATTTTGGCACAGCAGGGACACCGTAGCAGTACATACCAGTGGTGACGTCAGCAGAGGAGCCGATCGATGAGACTCTGGCAGCAGCTGACTCCGAGCACGGAAGGCGGATCTCCTAGAGGTATTCGTTTAAAGGAACAGGACTATATCCACGGTCCAATCTATTCTCACAGGCCACCCCTTGCCTCAGCGCCACAAAGGGTTTATTATCCCTGTCAAGGGAGAGGGGGTTTGGCCCAGGATTAAAGGGGTTATACCCCATTTGGCCACCCCCTGCTCTCACCTGGGAAGCAAGGGGTTAACTGGACTGTGGTCCAGTAATGTGTTTTTACCTTGCTTCAGCATCCTAATGTATATTCCCCTGTAAAAATGTATTGTTTCTGTTCCAGTGTTTGCACCAACACATACACTGGGATTGATGCGGGAGGCTTAAGGGGTTAATGAGCTACAGTTTAGGAAAATACAAATATCTGTGGTGTCTTTTCAGAAATATCTGGGCTTCAACAGGCTTGATTGAAGTTGGGTGTGAAAAGTACAGAGGGGGTTTAGTGTACAGTATGTTAATACCTAATTTGCAGGCCAAGGGTATATTGCTGTTAGAGACAGCTAGGACCCAGGTCTGGGGGATTGGGTGTGAAATATAGCACCTGTGACAAATGTTCGCTACACACAGGCCCAGCTTCAAAGGATTTCTTGACAAGGGGTTATGGGGGCCAGGGGTGCGGTTACACAAGGAGATATCAGAATGAGTGACCTTATTAAATATAAGAATATTATGAGATGTCCTCGGCTGAATGTGCTAAAAGCTACATGTGTGTATTCGTGGGACTGATTTGCACATAAGGATTACAGACACATGATGTCTAGCAGGTACTAAGAGACAGATATTAATATCTCTCTTAATTTTAGTATTACACGGTAATATTTAGTCTTATTGGGAGCATCATGCGTGTCGGAATGTATTAATATGTCTCACGTGCCAGTAAGTATCACTGAACTGAAGTTATGAAGTTATTTAGATTGGAAAAGCAGTTTTTAAACATCCTTGGGTGGGAGGAGTTTTACTCTGGGGAAGACTGTCAACCTCACCACTGATTTATGAGAGGGTCTGGGTTTAGGTTGTGTTCAATGGGAAATAATTGTATAAGAACCAGGCTCAGCCTATGCTGTATTGTCTTTCGTGTCTTGATGATTATGAAGATTGCTGTATGAACTGCCAGTCTAGATTTGACTGTTTCATCATTCCATCTTAAGTAAGTGTCATATTTTGTTTGTTATTTCTTGTTGTGTTCACCTTTTTCAAGGAATAAATTATATTTTATCATATCTAAGCCTTGTTCAGTTCAACCCAGGTATTTTTGGTGTATTATTATAGCCTGTCACAAAGTTACCGTCACAGGCTTTATAGTAAAACTGGTGGCAGCGGTGGGATTGAACTGGACCTGTATTACAGTGTACTGCGGGACTCTGTAATATAGTGGGAACTCGATGGTAATTGCGAGTTCCTGGGACTAAAGATATTGAACACACAGTGTACAACATATAACACAAGATATGGCACCTCCTCACTGTTCCCCTACTTGTGAGAAGCATTGCCTCCAGAACAAAAGTGCCGGCCATCCGTGTAACTGGAGCCGGGCACCGAGACCGGAGGAGTGCATCAAGTCGGCGCGGGGACCAGCAGCCGGCAAGGTTGAGAGAGGGGCGGCGATCGGTGAGCATGAAACCCGGCCGGCAAAGAACCACCGCTGCAGCCTCCTTAACCATCAAACCGCCCGGAGAGCAGGGAATGGACCCAGCTCCGGGACGGCAGAGACTTGGGGAGGGAGCGAGTGGTCACGGAGACCACTGAAGTCTTGCTCCAGGAGAGGTAACGGCCGTTGCAGTGGCCCGTCCATTTTCCCTGAAAGAGCTAGCACTGGTGTGTGCGTTGAGAAAGACGTGGTTCCCGGCGAAGTGGACCCAGTTCATGGCGTTGGTGCCGCACCGACCCGCTTACCCCCTCCCAGAACCCGGCGCTCGAGCAACTCTGGACTCTGGACTCAGCAGCCCCTTGCGTGGGGTAGTCCACCGGCGGCGGAGAAGCTCCGGAATGAGCCCGGTGATCGAGCACCTCCACTCTGGACTCAGTCGCCCCTTGCAGGGGGTAGTCCACCGGCGGCGGAGAAGCTCCGGCAGGCACCGCGGCACTGCCAACAAACGGGCCACAATAATGGCCGGTGCCCGGACCGTGCATGGTCGGATGAAGAAGCCCCTCAGGGCCAGCGCTCATGAGCTGCGGAAAAGATGACCCCGGTAGCGGCATCCTCCGATGGCTCCCGCCCAGCCGGGACGACAACCCTTCGCGGGACGTCTCCTGGAGAACCTGGCCGGGCTGCATCGGCAACAGCGGCAGAGAGCGGTGGCCATCCATTAGATCCCGGCGGAGAACCGGCAGCGGCGGAGAAGAAGCCGCCATTCCGGCATCCGGCCGGCAGCAATTTTATTTGGGGGGAGGTTTGGGGTGTCCGGAAAGTGGGTGTTTCACATTGTTTGGCGGAGTCTGCGATTCGCAGCGATGACCAGAGCCCCACGATCCACGCCGGCGACCCTGTACCAACGCCGGGTGCTGTTGCGGCAGCTACCCAGGGCTCACCCATGGCGGAGACGGCGGCGGAAGAGCCGCGATTCTGGCAAAGTGCCGGAGCCCTTCCTGAGTGGGGGGAGGGACAGGGTTTGCGGGAGGGGGTTATTTTACCTGGTTTGCATGGAGCCGTGTTACTCCACAAGCACCTGGGACCCTTGTCCTGCACCGTTTTACCTGTACCAAACCCAGGCGCTGTTGCAGCAGCGGGCCGTTGCTTCCCAGCCCAGATGATGCCGGCGGCGGCCACTCCAGTCCCCCTGCAATCGGGACCAACGAAAGCGGCAGTCTCTGCGGGGACCAGCGAGGTAAGCCAGACCAAGTCGCAGACTGACTCTGACTTATTTTTTCCTACGACTGTACCCTGTTTTTTCACTATAGGGGTGACCGGGGGGTGGCAGGAGATAGGGGTACCAGGGGAGGGGAAGGAAGGGAAGCTTGTAGGGCAGCTAGGCTTCCCCATTACCCTGGCGGAGCAGCAAGGGGACTCTCAGTTAAGAGCCCCACTGTTGCAGCCTTGCTATGGGCTGGAGGTATCAGGGGTTGTGTCAAAGTTAGACCACCCCAGGGTTACCTACCAGCCAGGAGCTAAGGTGGGTGCATCTGCACCAGCAACCCTGAGCTCACCTCCGGTAATGGGGGCACAGCTTCAGGGAGAAGGGCTAGCCCCGTTAGCACCCAGCTCTAGGGTAGGATTGCCTGGGAGAGGGTTGGGTGAGCCAGTGGGTACCGGGGAGGGAAGGCAGCAAGTGAGCCATCCAGATTTCCCCATTACCCTGGCAGAGCCTCAGGGGGTCTCTCGGTTTAGAGCCCCACTGTTGATGCCTGGCTGTGGGTTGGAGGTATCAGGGGCAGTGGCAAACATAGCTCACCCCCAGACTACCTGCCAGCCAGGAGCCAAGGTAGGTGCTTCTGCACCAGTGCTTCTGGGCTCCTCTCCGGTAATGGGGAGGCAGTGTCCGGGAGATGGCCTCACTCAGGTGTCCTTAGGGTCCAGGTTAGGATTAGCTAGGGAGAAGCGGAGTGAGGGAAGGCTGAAGGTAGGTAGCCAGCACCAGGTCTCAGTAGGAGATGAAGGGCTAGTGGTAGCCAGGGAGGGAAAGCAGCAGGTATGGTAGCTAGAGTTTCCCATTATCCTGGCAGAGCCTCAGGGGGTCTCTCAGATCAGCAACCCCCTGTTGTAGCCTGGCTATGGACTGGGGGTATCATGGGCAGTGGCAGACTTGTGCCACCCCAGGGATACCTGCCAGCCAAGAGCTAAGGCGGTTGCACCTGGAGAGGTGCCCCTGAGCTCATCCCTGGTAAGGGGGAGACAAGGTCAGGGAGGTAGGGGCACTCAGGTAGTTCCAGTGTCAGGGTTAGGATTGCCTAGGGCGGAACGGAGTGAAGGTGGGCTGTAGGGAGGTAAGCAGCATGAGTCATCAGCAGGGGCTGAGGTGTTGGGCCTAGGGGGGGCTAGGCAGGGAGACACTGTGGAGCAGGGGGAGATAGGAGGTCAGTGGGGTGTCAGGCAGCTGGCAGAAGCTAGGGATGGGCCAGGTAGGCAGGAGGTCCCTTGTTCTGACTGGCCAGGAGTGACCCCCCTGACAGATTCCCCAGGGTTCCCAGAGGTGGGGCTGTGGGTAGGTAGGCAGCCAGGAGCAGTAGCCAGGGCTAGGTGGGTACAGCAGTGGGTTCTGTCCCCAGGGCAGCCAAGGGTAGCTACATGGAGGAAGGGCAGCACAGGGGAGTGGAGTGGAGTGATGCTGGCCCTAGCAGCAGTGGCGGTAGCAGGTGTTTGTTTCCTGACCTTCAGTTTTGAGAGGGCAGGGGCAAAGCACCTGGGTACCAGGGACCCCAGTACAGGATACTGGGAGATTGCCTTGTCCCAGGGGGCACAGGAGAGGGTAGGAGTCAGCACCCCAGGTGGTTTCTGGATTCCAGAAGTGATGCCACTCGGGGTGGGGACTGCCCTAGAGCCAGGGAGGAGAGGCAAGGGTATAGCGGAGCAGCTACAGGTGGGCTCAGGGCCAGGGCAGGTAGGATCCCTACAGGGTAGGGACATAGCTCTTTCCCAGACTTGGTTGACAGGAAAGCGACGGTCTGTGCTTGATAGCTGGCCTCTCGCTGGTGCAGAGACATGCCAGTCTCTGGGCAGCATGCAGCCTGGTCTGCAGAGGTGCCCCTTCACAATGGGCTTGGTTCACCAGGCACTGGGTGGGGGGCAGAGGGTGGCAAAGGAGGATGCCCGGTGGCCACGTTGGAGCCCTGCTCAGCAGGATCTGGACTTCACTATCCAATGTGGCCAGGACAATGTACTGGACAATGCCGGAGGACAATTTTGCCAGGCCACCCCTGAGGACTTATTGAGTGCTTCAAGGATGCCCGTGGTGTCCCAGTGCCAGGGCGGGAAGCTGGGGCACCAGGCACCCATTGAGCAGGGGAGGTGCCAAGGGAGAGAGGTTTTGGCCTGGGATTAAAGGGGTTGCACCCCATTGGCCACCCCCTGCTCTCACCTGGGAAGCAAGGGGTTAACTGGACTGTGGTCCAGTAATGTGTTTTTACCTTGCTTCAGCAACCTAATGTATATTCCCCTGTAAAAATGTATTGTTTCTGTTCCAGTGTTTGCACCAACACATACACTGGGATTGATGCGGGAGGCTTAAGGGGTTAATGAGCTACAGTTTAGGAAAATAGAAATATGTGTGGTGTCTTTTCAGAAATATCTGGGCTTCAACAGGCTTGATTGAAGTTGGGTGTGAAAAGTACAGAGGGGGTTTAGTGTACAGTATGTTAATACCTAATTTGCAGGCCACGGGTATATTGCTGGTAGAGACAGCTAGGACCCAGGTCTGGGGGATTGGGTGTGAAATATAGCACCTGTGACAAATGTTCGCTACACACAGGCCCAGTTTCAAAGGATTTCTTGACAAGGGGTTATGAGGGCCAGGGGTGCGGTTACACAAGGAGATATCAGAATGAGTGACCTTATTAAATATACTGTAAGAATATTATGAGATGTCCTCGGCTGAATGTGCTAAAAGCTACATGTGTGTATTCGTGGGACTGATTTGCACATAAGGATTACAGACACATGATGTCTAGCAGGTACTAAGAGACAGATATTAATATCTCTCTTAATTTTAGTATTACACGGTAATATTTAGTCTTATTGGGAGCGTCGTGCATGCCAGAATGTATTAATATGTCTCGTGTGCCAGTAAGTATCACTGAACTGAAGTTATGAAGTTATTTAGATAGAAAAAGCAGTTTTTAAACATCCTTGGGTGGGAGGAGTTTTACTCTGGGGAAGACTGTCAACCTCACCACTGATTTATGAGAGGGTCTGGGTTTAGGTTGTGTTCAATGGGAAATAATTGTATAAGAACCAGGCTCAGCCTATGCTGTATTGTCTTTCGTGTCTTGATGATTATGAAGATTGCTGTATGAACTGCCAGTCTAGATTTGACTGTTTCATCATTCCATCTTAAGTGTCATATTTTGTTTGTTATTTGTACTATCTTGTTGTGTTCGCCTTTTTCAAGGAATACATTATATTTTATCATATCTAAGCCTCGTTCAGTTCAACCCAGGTATTTTTGGTGTATTATTATAGCCTGTCACAAAGTTACCGTCACAATCCCTACTTAGGGAAGGGACAATGAAATAACCAGGATTCAGGTTAGCAGTTCATCAGGTATCAGATATTATTCAGGTAAAATCACGAAGAACAACAGGCATAGAGCTTACAATCGTTTACACTGGCGACACACTTTATTCGAGCTGGGCTAGTCCCACGAATTCGGGTATACCCGGGTGTATTGAGGTTTGTGACTGTTTTCTGCCCGAGTGCATTGAGGTATTTTCCAAGCAGGGATTGAAGCATTTTATTCCCGCTGGCTGCAATACTGCACAGTATATATATATATATATACTGCATTACAATTCATGAATTTATGCCATCTGGTAGACACGCGAAGCATTGCAGCCTATTAAATCCTAATCATTATCATTTAACAGATCAGCCGCCCGTCAGCCAGGCATGAACCCAGGCTGGGAAGGCAAACACAACGGGGCTTGTCAGAGGTGAGGAGCGGCGCATTCCAGGTATCTGCCAGGTACATACCGGGTATTTGCTCGAATAAAGTGTGTCGGTGCAGTATATGTGATTTGGGCTCTATCCATAACATTGGGATTCAGGTATTGGATGACAATTACCTGGGTCCAATTACCTTTTGCCAGCTAACGTGAGAAGCAATCTGGTACCTGCCCCCAGGTAGCTGGCACATGCGCACAATCCCTCAATCAGGATTCCATTTCCCTAACTCCACTCTAAAGAGTTGGCGTCTACAAGTCTGCCAGATGAGGATCTGGGCCGGGGAATCCTGACTGGAGGTGTGAATTATGGCACTTCATGTGAAAGGATATGTCCTGCTTCATCTCCACCCTGTATACACACAATCTGGGGGGATGAGCCTTTGATCAGTGATCTTTCTGTAGACACACTGTCGCCCCCTGACCATTAACATTCCTTAAGGGCCAGTAACTTTCGCGGGCTTTACTGTAGGCATAAAATATAGTGAACTTACAATATTTTATATACATACAAATATTCAGTTCGGTTGGGCCGAGCGGTCTAAAACTTGCCATGGACAGAACATGAAACACAGACAGAGCTCAGTGCACATCCAATGACACCTATACACGGTACAGTGCCTAAATATATATGTATAGATATCTTTTGAATAAAATGGTCATTTAGTTTAACTCTTTGGCCAAAGTGTTATAAGCCCTTGAGACCCTACACGGCAGACCACATCTCAAGGGTTGGAGCACATACCAGCAGCAAGGAGGGGGGGAGATAGATTAAACCTCCTGAATAAGCGAGAAATGTCGTGGGTTTTCTGCATGAATAGCCTTCACCCATCTGGTTTAAATGTAGACTGGGAATTGGCCCATTTTCTATAGACTATAGACTAGTACTATGGCATAACCACCTTCAATGAGGTTTTTGTCAATTCAGCTCAAGCTATCTATCAGTCCCTAAGAGTAATGCTATTGCAGCATTGTGTCTGTCTTGAACCTGTCTGGTCAAATATATATGATATAAATGACTGTTTTTGGCAAAATACACTGTCTAAATATAGATGATGAGAATAATATCTGTTAGATATTTACAGACTTATTAATTTTATAGTAATTGGCACAAAATGAGGAACAACTCAGACATAGCCAATAGTCATACATATTCTGTTCCGTCTACTGTTTGCTATTAGCATGATCATATACAAAATAATTCATAACAATTTTCCTTTTTCCTTCCTAGTCCTTTCAGTAGTAGATATAGATTCATCTTTAGTTATTAGTAGTACACATAGTATAGATGGTTAGATTTATTATTATTTTGCTTTTGTTTTATTTAGCACGTTATGGTGACCCTATAATGTATTTTTTTATAAGATTTCTTTCTTTGTGTGATTCTATGTGTAAGTGCTTGTCTTATTTGTATTTTTGTATGTATGTATATATCTATACACATGTTTGAATAGAATTAGGAGTATCCTTTCAAGGATGTTTATTATTTGTATCACTTGGGTTTTCTCTGTGTTAGAGGTAGCCTTTTGAAATGTATCCTTCGTAAGTCTTCTATTTGTTAACTTGCATCCTCCATGTATCATCTGTTGTAGTAGCCAGTCCCCGTGTTTATACTGTACACCCTTTTATGTTAGTTCTACTGCTTGTTTTTCACACTGCAGAGCTGTATTTTGACCCCAGAGTAGGTACATTGCATTTAAGTTCCTTTATCTGGAGGTTTGGAGTTCATGTTAACCCCTTTGTTTTGTAATGATTAATTAATTAATTATGGGCAGGGGCATGAGAACATTAAGCCTTCATCTCTCTATCAGCTGCTGCGATGACGTAGCCCATAGGGAGGCACCACGTACTTGTGTGCGATCAATTAGGGCTATAAATAGCAGGGTCTGGCGCATATATGATCACTCTTTGATAAAGTCTCTAGGGACGAAACGCGTCAGAGGATCTGTCTACGTGTCATTTTCACTTGGCTATGATGCCGTAATAAAGCTTTTTTATATTGCACGCTGCCTTCAGCCAGACCGTGTTTTTGC
>NW_027457075.1:0-57500 GCF_040206685.1 Ascaphus truei | reverse complement strand
TCAAAGGCAGGGGGGGCATCAAAGGCAGGGGGGGCGTCAAAGGCAGGGGGGGCGTCAAAGGCAGGGGGGGCGTCAAAGGCAGGGGGGGCGTCAAAGGCAGGGGGGGCATCAAAGGCAGGGGGGCGTCAAAGGCAGGGGGGGGCATCAAAGGCAGGGGGGGTCAAAGGCAGGGGGGGTCAAAGGCAGGGGGGGCGTCAAAGGCAGGGGGGGGTTAAAGAAGGGGGGCGTCAAAGGTGGGGGGGGCGTCAAAGGCAGGGGGGGGTCAAAGGCAGGGGGGGGCATCAAAGGCGGGGGGGCGTCAAAGGCAGGGGGGGGCGTCAAAGGCAGGGGGGGCATCAAAAGCATGGATTCCTCCCCCTCCTCCTGCTCCTCGGGGATGTTGAGCCATAGAGAGCATGCTCTGGGGTGGGGGGAAGTGGGAGAGCGACACACACACACCTACCTCTACTTCCGGCCCCCGCTATCTTAGGCACTCGGCGCCGCGAGGGAGGAAGGGGGTACTTCCAGGCGCCGGCATCTTAGGCACTCGGCGCCGCATGGCAGCTGCAGCCTGCCTGGCCACTGCCTGTTCCTGCGCCGGGGAGGGAGGTGAGTTGGAGCGCCGGGGAGGGAGGTGAGTTGGAGCGCCGGGGAGGGAGGTGAGTTGGAGCGCCGGGGAGGGAGGTGAGTTGGAGCGCCGAGGAGGGAAGTGAGTTGGAGCACCGGGGAGGGAGGTGAGTTGGAGCGCCGGGGAGGGAGGTGAGTTGGAGCGCCGGGGAAGGAGGTGAGTTGGAGCGCCGGGGAGGGAGGTGAGTTGGAGCGCCGGGGAGGGAGGTGAGTTGGAGCGCCGGGGAGGGAGGTGAGTTGGAGCGCCGAGGAGGGAGTTGAGTTGTAGCGCCGGGGAGGGAGGTGAGTTGGAGCGTCGGGGAGGGAGGTGAGTTGGAGCACCGGGGAGGGAGGTGAGTTGGAGCGCCAGGGAGGGAGGTGAGTTGGAGTGCCGGGGAGGGAGGTGAGTTGGAGCGCCGGGGAGGGAGGTGACTTGGAGCGCCAGGGAGGGAGGTGAGTTGGAGCGCTGGGGAGGGAGGTGAGTTGGAGCGCCGGGGAGGGAGGTGAGTTGGAGCGCCGGGAGGGAGGTGATTTGGAGCACCGGGGAGGGAGGTGAGTTGGAGCACCAGGGAGGGAGGGGAGTCGGCGCGCATTGGAGGGAGGTGAGTTGGAGCGTCGGGGAGGTGAGTGAGCGCCGGGGAGGGAGGTGGTGTGTGTGTGTGTGTGTGTGCGTGTGTGCGTGTGTGCGTGTGTGCGTGTGTGTGTGTGTGTGTGTGTGTGTGTGTGGCCAAGGGGGAAGACAGTGGCAGTTGGGTGACGTCAGACCCACCAATCTGATTGGCCAGAAGCTGAGGACCAATCAGATTCACCGCAGATAGCACTAACATTTCGATTTTATATATTAAGATTACCGTTGCAGGGACAATGCACCGACACGTAGGTGTTCTGAGTATAGGATTTTTATTTCAGCCAGCAAACAAAACAGGGAACAAAAATAACTGAGCTTTTCTTCAGCATAAAGGGTTAATAAAAACATAAGTCCTTGACAAGGGCTTCTCCCTTTTCCCAGCAAGGAGTTTCTCACGTCCATGTTACAGAAGAGCAGGAGTTCCAATAGAAACAGACCTCAGGCTTCCTCCCCTCAGAGCCTCAGCGCGTTTCTCTCTGGCACCGTCAGGAAGAAGAACCCTGAACAAGTCTAGAGTCTGTGTTCTTCAAGTCCCAAAGGAGGCAGCTGGGACCTGGTGAATTAACCCAGCCTTTTCAAAGCTGTGATTAACCCGGTCACTGCTGTACCGCAGACCTATACAAAGGTCTCCCAGATATACCGAATTCACCCTGTCACAACCGTATATAAAGATGTAACATCCATGGTGACCCATCGGTAACTAGTTTTCCATTTGACCCCTTGTATCTCCGAAAGTAAATCATTGGTGTCTTTCAAATAAGACGTTAACGATTGAACCAGGGGTTGAAGGTACCATCGATATAGCATGATAGCCCATCTCCCAAAGATCCAATTCTTGACATGATGGGACATCCCGGGGGAACTTGTGAGTGACTTGTGGATCTTTGGGAGATGGTGAAAGATAGGTACTATGGGATATGGGCAATACGGAAAGTTCCATTCTTTTGAATCCAAAACATATAATATTTTCCCCATGTCACGTAGTCCTCTCAGCTCTTGTAATAAAATGTTGGTTGGATTTTTTTTCAGCCTACGATAAGGGCATCTTCTATTTAGTAAATAGGGACCAAAGACGCTGCTAATTATATTTTTGATAACTCTTCGGTGGTGACAGCGAAGTAAAGATATTGTGATGGATTTAGGGGAGATATTATTCATTTGAGGGACCGTACGCTAATAAAGATTGGATCAGCTGGTTAGCTGTGTGTATTAACCCATGTCACATATTGAAGTCACCTGCTCACAAATGTGCCGTACTGTACGGGACATGGTGGTTTATTCATTTCTACACTATGATTTTGGTCAGGTTACACATACTTACAGGTTGTACAAATATCTAATTATTTGAGGTTATGTTCGCCTCTAATAGTAAAGAATATGGCGTTCTTTGTACAATAAGCTCGCGTCTCCGAGAGGATTTTATAACTCTTGGATATTACCAGATAACATCACTCACATTAACACACTCGGGTACCTGGGAGATACTGATCCAGTGTGCAGCAAGTAGTGGGAATTAACCCCTGTGCTGCCAGAGACATATCGCAGAGAATCACAGACCGCAAAGGGTTAAACCGAAAATGTGGGGAAATGAATCAAAATATGCATCTAAACGGAAAATCAGTGAGATGCTGGAACTTGGGCTGGTGTCCGGAGGGTTGAGTTACAGTACTCAGTATCAGGAAGCCGCAGGCGCAGTAAGGTAAGGAGACGCGGTGTCAGTGAGATGCTGGAACTTGGGCTGGTGTCCGGAGGGTTGAGTTACAGTACTCAGTATCAGGAAGCAGCAGGCGCAGTAAAGTAAGGAGACGCGGTGTCAGTGTGATGCTGGAACTTGGGCTGGTGTCCGGAGGGTTGAGTTACAGTACTCAGTATCAGGAAGCAGCAGGCGCAGTAAGGTAAGGAGACGCGGTGTCAGTGAGATGCTGGAACTTGGGCTGGTGTCCGGAGGGTTGAGTTACAGTACTCAGTATCAGGAAGCAGCAGGCGCAGTAAGGTAAGGAGACGCAGTGTCAGTGAGATGCTGGAACTTGGGCTGGTGTACGGAGGGTTGAGTTACAGTACTCAGTATCAGGAAGCAGCAGGCGCAGTAAGGTAAGGAGACGCGGTGTCAGTGTGGTGCTGGAACTTGGGCTGGTGTCCGGAGGGTTGAGTTACAGTACTCAGTATCAGGAAGCAGCAGGCGCAGTAAGGTAAGGAGACGCGGTGTCAGTGAGATGCTGGAACTTGGGCTGGTGTCCGGAGGGTTGAGTTACAGTACTCAGTATCAGGAAGCAGCAGGCGCAGTAAGGTAAGGAGACGCAGTGTCAGTGAGATGCTGGAACTTGGGCTGGTGTACGGAGGGTTGAGTTACAGTACTCAGTATCAGGAAGCCGCAGGCGCAGTAAGGTAAGGAGACGCGGTGTCAGTGAGATGCTGGAAATTGGGCTGGTGTCCGGAGGGTTGAGTTACAGTACTCAGTATCAGGAAGCCGCAGGCGCAGTAAGGTAAGGAGACGCGGTGTCAGTGAGATGCTGGAACTTGGGCTGGTGTCCGGAGGGTTGAGTTACAGTACTCAGTATCAGGAAGCAGCAGGCGCAGTAAGGTAAGGAGACGCGGTGTCAGTGAGATGCTGGAACTTGGGCTGGTGTCCGGAGGGTTGAGTTACAGTACTCAGTATCAGGAAGCCGCAGGCGCAGTAAGGTAAGGAGACGCGGTGTCAGTGAGATGCTGGAACTTGGGCTGGTGTCCGGAGGGTTGAGTTACAGTACTCAGTATCAGGAAGCAGCAGGCACAGTAAGGTAAGGAGACGCGGTGTCAGTGAGATGCTGGAACTTGGGCTGGTGCACGGAGGGTTGAGTTACAGTACTCAGTATCAGGAAGCCGCAGGCGCAGTAAGGTAAGGAGACGCGGTGTCAGTGAGATGCTGGAACTTGGGCTGGTGTAGGGAGGGTTGAGTTACAGTACTCAGTATCAGGAAGCCGCAGGCGCAGTAAGGTATGGAGACGCGGTGTCAGTGAGATGCTGGAACTTGGGCTGGTGTCCGGAGGGTTGAGTTACAGTACTCAGTATCAGGAAGCCGCAGGCGCAGTAAGGTAAGGAGATGCGGTGTCAGTGAGATGCTGGAACTTGGGCTGGTGTCCGGAGGGTTGAGTTACAGTACTCAGTATCAGGAAGCCGCAGGCGCAGTAAGGTATGGAGACGCGGTGTCAGTGAGATGCTGGAACTTGGGCTGGTGTCCGGAGGGTTGAGTTACAGTACTCAGTATCAGGAATCAGCAGGCGCAGTAAGGTAAGGAGACGCGGTGTCAGTGAGATGCTGGAACTTGGGCTGGTGTCCGGAGGGTTGAGTTACAGTACTCAGTATCAGGAAGCAGCAGGCGCAGTAAGGTAAGGAGACGCGGTGTCAGTGAGATGCTGGAACTTGGGCTGGTGTCCGGAGGGTTGAGTTACAGTACTCAGTATCAGGAAGCCGCAGGCGCAGTAAGGTAAGGAGACGCGGTGTCAGTGAGATGCTGGAACTTGGGCTGGTGTCCGGAGGGTTGAGTTACAGTACTCAGTATCAGGAAGCAGCAGGCGCAGTAAGGTAAGGAGACGCGGTGTCAGTGAGATGCTGGAACTTGGGCTGGTGTCCGGAGGGTTGAGTTACAGTACTCAGTATCAGGAAGCAGCAGGCGCAGTAAGGTAAGGAGACGCGGTGTCAGTGAGATGCTGGAACTTGGGCTGGTGTCCGGAGGGTTGAGTTACAGTACTCAGTATCAGGAAGCAGCAGGCGCAGTAAGGTAAGGAGACGCGGTGTCAGTGAGATGCTGGAACTTGGGCTGGTGTCCGGGGGGTTGAGTTACAGTACTCAGTATCAGGAAGCAGCAGGCGCAGTAAGGTAAGGAGACGCGGTGTCAGTGAGATGCTGGAACTTGGGCTGGTGTCCGGAGGGTTGAGTTACAGTACTCAGTATCAGGAAGCAGCAGGTGCAGTAAGGTAAGGAGACGCGGTGTCAGTGAGATGCTGGAACTTGGGCTGGTGTCCGGAGGGTTGAGTTACAGTACTCAGTATCAGGAAGCCGCAGGCGCAGTAAGGTAAGGAGACGCGGTGTCAGTGAGATGCTGGAACTTGGGCTGGTGTAGGGAGGGTTGAGTTACAGTACTCAGTATCAGGAAGCCGCAGGCGCAGTAAGGTATGGAGACGCGGTGTCAGTGAGATGCTGGAACTTGGGCTGGTGTCCGGAGGGTTGAGTTACAGTACTCAGTATCAGGAAGCCGCAGGCGCAGTAAGGTAAGGAGATGCTGTGTCAGTGAGATGCTGGAACTTGGGCTGGTGTCCGGAGGGTTGAGTTACAGTACTCAGTATCAGGAAGCCGCAGGCGCAGTAAGGTATGGAGACGCGGTGTCAGTGAGATGCTGGAACTTGGGCTGGTGTCCGGAGGGTTGAGTTACAGTACTCAGTATCAGGAATCAGCAGGCGCAGTAAGGTAAGGAGACGCGGTGTCAGTGAGATGCTGGAACTTGGGCTGGTGTCCGGAGGGTTGAGTTACAGTACTCAGTATCAGGAAGCCGCAGGCGCAGTAAGGTAAGGAGACGCGGTGTCAGTGAGATGCTGGAACTTGGGCTGGTGTCCGGAGGGTTGAGTTACAGTACTCAGTATCAGGAAGCAGCAGGCGCAGTAAGGTAAGGAGACGCGGTGTCAGTGAGATGCTGGAACTTGGGCTGGTGTCCGGAGGGTTGAGTTACAGTACTCAGTATCAGGAAGCCGCAGGCGCAGTAAGGTAAGGAGTCGCGGTGTCAGTGAGATGCTGGAACTTGGGCTGGTGTCCGGAGGGTTGAGTTACAGTACTCAGTATCAGGAAGCAGTAGGCGCAGTAAGGTAAGGAGACGCGGTGTCAGTGAGATGCTGGAACTTGGGCTGGTGTCCGGAGGGTTGAGTTACAGTACTCAGTATCAGGAAGCAGCAGGCGCAGTAAGGTAAGGAGACGCGGTGTCAGTGAGATGCTGGAACTTGGGCTGGTGTCCGGAGGGTTGAGTTACAGTACTCAGTATCAGGAAGCCGCAGGCGCAGTAAGGTAAGGAGACGCGGTGTCAGTGAGATGCTGGAACTTGGGCTGGTGTAGGGAGGGTTGAGTTACAGTACTCAGTATCAGGAAGCCGCAGGCGCAGTAAGGTATGGAGACGCGGTGTCAGTGAGATGCTGGAACTTGGGCTGGTGTCCGGAGGGTTGAGTTACAGTACTCAGTATCAGGAAGCCGCAGGCGCAGTAAGGTAAGGAGATGCTGTGTCAGTGAGATGCTGGAACTTGGGCTGGTGTCCGGAGGGTTGAGTTACAGTACTCAGTATCAGGAAGCCGCAGGCGCAGTAAGGTATGGAGACGCGGTGTCAGTGAGATGCTGGAACTTGGGCTGGTGTCCGGAGGGTTGAGTTACAGTACTCAGTATCAGGAATCAGCAGGCGCAGTAAGGTAAGGAGACGCGGTGTCAGTGAGATGCTGGAACTTGGGCTGGTGTCCGGAGGGTTGAGTTACAGTACTCAGTATCAGGAAGCCGCAGGCGCAGTAAGGTAAGGAGACGCGGTGTCAGTGAGATGCTGGAACTTGGGCTGGTGTCCGGAGGGTTGAGTTACAGTACTCAGTATCAGGAAGCAGCAGGCGCAGTAAGGTAAGGAGACGCGGTGTCAGTGAGATGCTGGAACTTGGGCTGGTGTCCGGAGGGTTGAGTTACAGTACTCAGTATCAGGAAGCCGCAGGCGCAGTAAGGTAAGGAGTCGCGGTGTCAGTGAGATGCTGGAACTTGGGCTGGTGTCCGGAGGGTTGAGTTACAGTACTCAGTATCAGGAAGCAGCAGGCGCAGTAAGGTAAGGAGACGCGGTGTCAGTGAGATGCTGGAACTTGGGCTGGTGTCCGGAGGGTTGAGTTACAGTACTCAGTATCAGGAAGCAGCAGGCGCAGTAAGGTAAGGAGACGCGGTGTCAGTGAGATGCTGGAACTTGGGCTGGTGTCCGGAGGGTTGAGTTACAGTACTCAGTATCAGGAAGCCGCAGGTGCAGTAAGGTAAGGAGACGCGGTGTCAGTGAGATGCTGAGGAGCGCATCTAGAGTATGGAGGTGTTCGTTTTGAGGAGCACAGAGACATCGCTGGGGTTTTCATTGGGGGGGAGATCGGATTGGACAAGTGGGTTCCATTGATCGTTCTGCATCACAAACATCTGTAGGGAAGACAATGACACAATGTGACACAGTATGACAAAGTAATACAATGTAACACAATTTAACATTATAGAGTGCAGCATGACACAATACAACACAGTATCACATCATGGATAACGGTGTGACACAATGCAACACAGTATGGCATAAAGTAATATAACATAGTGTAACATCATGGAGCACGCAGCCACCTGCAGGGGAGACAATGCCACAAGGTAACACAATGTAACACAGTGTAACATCATGGAGTACGCAGCCACCTGCAGGGGAGACAATGCCACAAGGTAACACAATGTAACACAGTGTAACATCATGGAGTACGCAGCCACCTGCAGGGGAGACAATGCCACAAGGTAACACAATGTAACACAGTGTAACATCATGGAGTACGCAGCCACTTGCAGGGTAGACAATGCCACAAGGTAACACAATGTAACACAGTGTAACATCATGGAGCACGCAGCCACCTGCAGGGGAGACAATGCCACAAGGTAACACAATGTAACACAGTGTAACATCATGGAGCACGCAGCCACCTGCAGGAGAGACAATGCCACAAGGTAACACAATGTAACACAGTGTAACATCATGGAGCACAGTGTAACACAAAGTAACAGGAAACAGAAATAAACTGCCCGGCGCTTCCTTAATACAGTGCCACAGCGCCACCCAGGGGTGAAAAAATATAACAAGCAAATGCAGGAAAGGGAAAATATGCAATATAAATAAGGTAACAACAGTAAAATATATATAATCAAAGGACCACTCAACCTTAAGAGGAAAAAGCCACAATCCTCTAGAGAACAGAAAAGGCAAGGGATGAGGGAGTGTGTCCTAGATTTGACCAATGGTGTTCTGCAGCAGCTTCAGATGATGAACTGCCTGGTAGCCAAGCTAGAGCTGGTGGGGAAGAAAAACGGGAACAGGGGGGGGGAAGGAGACAAAGAAGGGGCTGATGGTGTAGTAATATAAAACACCTTTAATAAATGACACATAAAAAAGCCCCTCTGAGGGCGTACTCACACTCTGTACTGCTACTCAGGGCACATAAGGGTATCTTTACAGCCAATGCTGTCCGGTGTGCGTCTCCTCCGTCTCTGGCAGTCTCTGACGGTCCCCACAAGCGGCCGCTGGGGTTCCCGTGCAGCTTGACTGGAGTTGGCGTCTGGCGTCACGATCAACCGGGAACGGATTGCCTCCTCCTCCTCTTACACTCAACGCGTTTCGCAAGATAGGGTTAACTTGCTTCGTCAGGAGCGTCTCCTGCCGAAGCAAGTTAACCCTATCTTGTCTCCTTCCCGTTTTTCTTCCCCACCAGCTCTAGCTTGGTTACCAGGCAGTTCATCATCTGAAGCTGCTGCAGAACACCATTGGTCAAATCTAGTACACACTCCCTCATCCCTTGCGTTTTCTAACACAAAGTAACACCCTGGAGCTCTGTATGACACAATGTAACACAATATAACAGTGTGACAGCAGGTGGGTGTGTATTTTGGAAAGTACCTTCTGGATAAAATGAATACCTTAAACCTCCCATGATCCTAATGTGGCCCAGGTTCCCCTTGTGGCCCAGGTTCCCCTTGTGGCCCAGGTTCCCCTTGGGCCCAGGTTCCCATTGTGGCCCAGGTTCCCCTTGGGCTTCCCTTAGTCCCCCTCACCTCCGCTCGTCTCCGCTGCGAGTGGGAGCGTTGCAGGTAGCGCGGGTGCTGGGGGCTGCCGGAGTGGCGAGCGCCTCGCCGGGTCTCCAACGGGAGCAGTTGCTCGGGGCGCCCCCATTTCCTCTAGTGCGGCGGCCATTACAAATGTTGCGCATGTGTAGAATGTCGCGCAAGGTAAAGGCTCTGCAGGGACTACATGTCCCATGAGCCTCTAGGGCAGAAGTCAAATGGCGCGAACTAGCAAGTAGCTGAATTGTAGTTAAGGCAGTTTGAGTCAGTTGTAGCTGGGACAGCAGAAGTGTAGGATGTGTGTGTGTGGAGGGAGTCAGTGACCCACTGCAGTATGCCAGAGACCCCCATAGACCACAGTTAGGTCCCCACTCCCCTCAGCTTGTGGTTGCTTTAGGGACAGGCCTATAGATAGGGACACTGCCCTGTAGTACCAGAGTGAGGCACACAGTCAGGATGCGGCAGGACGCATTATCCGACGCTCACCACCATGGCTTAACATGGACCCATAATCCGATGGTCCATTAACCGATGGCGGTTTGTGGGACGTATTCCGGCAGATAAGCGAGGACTCCCTGTACGCTGAATCTATTATCCCATATACAAGCAACATCATTGCATATTTCACTATTGTGTTACGCCGTTTCTTCGAGCTTTGGACACCTCTGGTAACGTATAACCTGTGGTTATGGCTCTGTCTCTGTGTGTCACATGGTGTTGGGTTTATCTGTGGGACGCATTGTGGGCCTGGGATAGTTACAATGGTTCAGTACCAGGTATACAATGAGTCTGGGCTAACCACCGTGTGAGCCATGTGCTATGCAAAGGGCCAATAGGGAGAGAGAGAAAGAGAGAAAGAGAGAAAGATGTGAGCTAGGAGAGGTAGAAGATGAAACGCACTTCCTGTTGCATTGCACACAATACTCTGAAGTGAGGAGTGCCCATCTAGAGAAACTCACTGCTGTTATCCAGAACTTCAATAATATAGAGGAGAACCAAAAAATAGCGATCCTCCTGGGAGAAGATGAAACCCCCACAGAACTGGCTGCACACTATATCAGCACCTGCCACAAGCTGAGAGACGTCTACTAACCCCCACACCCCTGTGCGAAACTGTTACCCATATACCCTGCAATCATTATACCCTACCCCCTAGTATTCGTGTAATTATTGTCCCCACCCCCTATTATTCACGCTTTGGCAATACTGAAATGTTCTTTCGTCATGCCAATAAAGCTGATTTGGTTTGATTGATTTGAAAGAGAGAGAGAAAAAAGAGAAAGAGAGAGAGAAAGAAAAGAGAAAGAAAGAGAGAGAAAAAAGAGAAAGAGAGAGAGAAAAAAGAGAAAGAGAGAGAAAAAAGAAAGAGAGAAAAAAAAGAGAAATAGAGAAAAAAAAGTGAAAGAGGAAAAAAGAGAGAAAGAGAGAGAGAAAAGAGAGAGAGAGAGAGAAAAGATAGATAGGGAGAGAGAGAGAGAGAGAGAGAGAGAGAGAGAGAGAGAGAGAGAGAGAGAGAGAGAGAGAGAGAGAGAGAAGAGAGACAGAGAAAAGAGAGAGAGAAAAAAGAGAGAGAGAGAAAAGAGAGAGAGAGAAAAGAGAGAGAGAGAGAAAAGAGAAAGAGAGAAAAGAGAGAGAAAGAGAGAGAGAGAGAAAAGAGAGAGAAAAGAGAGTGAGAAACGAGAGAGAAACGAGAGAGAAACGAGAGAGAGAGAAATGAGGAAGAGAAAAGAGAGAGAGAGACATGAGGATGAGAAAAGAGAATGATATGAAGGGGAGAAAAGAGAGACAGACATGAGGGTGAGAAAAGAGAGAAACATGAGGGGGAGAAAAGAGAGAAATGAGGAGGAGAAAAGAGAAAGACATGAGGGGGAGAAAAGAGAGACATGAGGGAGGAGACAAGAGAGATCTGATGGGTGGAGAGGAGAGAAATAGACATGCTGTGGGGAGAGGAGAGAGAGACATTCTGGGTGGAGGGTAGGAGAGAGAGATGCTTGGTGGGAAGAGGAGAGACAAGGCACTGCGGATTTCTACTTACACAGGTGGGGAAAAGATGGAATGAGAAATGGTGTGAGAGAGAAAGACACGAGGGGGGCACACAGAGACATGAGGGGCAAAGTTGACCGAATGTGGTTATGTGGTAACAGTTGCAGGGGCCCCATTCTTCACGTTTGTCTTGGGCCCCAACCATTCTGTTGGCCGCTCTGTATCCAGGTGTTTCAGGTTGGTCTCTGTTTCGAGAGACTAACTTTAGCATGTAAAGTCCCGGAGCGGTCCCCTTTTATAACTGGGGAAATGGCCATCGTTCATAGATTTTTTGAGGTGACATCCAGGTTAAGCTGGCATTGGCACCCAGCGAGCTAGGAGTACAGCTTTGGCAGCACCTGGCACCCACTGAGCCAAGAGTTCATTCTTGGCAGAGCCCAGCATATTAGGAGTCCAGTGTTGGCAGCGCCCAGCACCCAGCAAGCTTGAAGTCCAGCACTGGCAGCATTCAGTTAGGAGTACAGCGTTGGCAGCACCCAAAACCCAGCGAACTAGGAGTCCAGCGTTGGCAAAGCCCGACACCCAGCAAGCTAGGAGTTCAGCGTTGGCAGGGCCCGGAACCCAGTGAGCTAAGAGTCCAGCGTTGGCAGTGCCGGTACCCAGCAAACAAGTAGCCCAGCATTGGCAGCGACTAGCACCCAGCGAGCTAGGAGTCCAGAGATGGCAGCACCAAGCGAGCTAGGAGTCCATCGTTGGCAGCACCCGGCACCCAGCGAGCTCGGAGTCCATCGTTGGCAGCACCCGGCGGGGTGGAGCTCGGAGTTCAGCGCATGGCCGTTTTGTGTGGTTATTGCTGCGTTCCTGTGTGTGCTGCTTATCGTTGGCTCCAGAGAAATAAACTAATGTTTATTAACCTGCCTGGAAATTGTGATTCCAAGTTGCCTGGTCAGCCACTTTTGTGACATTGTGGTTTCAGTTATTGCGAATGTGCGCTGATCTCGTGTTTTGTGTTTTTTTGGAAGGAGAGAAATTCCAACATTAACTGGACAAAAGGAGACAGCACACAATACACAGATGACATCATGTGACCCTGTACTCAGGCACTGACATAGGCAGGGGGAAACCCTCCTCCCGCAGTGCCCACCTGCCTCTTACCTGGGGACGGGTGACAGATTGGTCAGTCAGGGAGCGGCATCCGAAGATAGAGAGAGAAACGGACACGCAGAACTGCAGGACGGAGGCAATTATCAGGAAGGTGATCGCGGTCACATAGACATTCTGGGAACATAACACAACCACAACGTCACAACTACAGCACAACACAGTATCCATCATTCTGTAACTAAGTGTATTGTGTGTATTCACTTCTAGGGGTTTATACAAATGTATCTGTGTGTAAGCGGACACTGTGTGCGTTAGTATTTATGTGTATCGCTTAGTCCTGTGGTGCACAAACTGTGGGTCATGACCCCTTGGGGGTCGCCGTGTATCCCCTCCCTGCTCCGTGTCTCCCCTCCCTGCTCCGTGTCTCTCCTCCCTGCCTCCCCTTCCTGTGATCAGTGTCTCCCCTCCCTGTGATCAGTGTCTCCCCTCCCTGCTCCATGTCTCCCCTCCCTGCTCCATGTCTCCCTCCCTGCTCCGTGTCTCCCCTCCCTGCCCCGTGTCTCCCCTCCCTGCTCCGTGTCTCCCCTCCCTGCTCCGTGTCTCCCCTCCCTGCTCCATGTCTCCCTCCCTGCTCTGTGTCTACCCTCCCTGCTCTGTGTCTCCCCTCGCTGCTCCGTGTCTCCCCTCTCTGCTCCATGTCTCCCCTCCCTGCTCCATTTCTCCCCTCCCTGCTCCATTTCTCCCCTCCCTGCTCCATGTCTCACCTCTCTGCTCCATGTTTCCCCTCTCTGCTCCATGTCTCCCCTCCCCGCTCCGTGTCTCCCCTCCCTGCTCCGTGTCTCCCCTCTCTGCTCCATGTCTCCCCTCTCTGCTCCATGTCTCCCCTCCCTGCTCCGTGTCTCCCTGCTCCGTGTCTCCCTAATTGCTCCGTGTCTCCCCTCCCTGCTCCGTATCTCCCCTCCCTGCTCCATGTCCCCCTAATTGCTCCGTGTCTCCCCTCCCTGCTCCATGTCTCCCCTCCCTGCTCCATGTCTCCCTAATTGCTCCATGTTTCCCCTCCCTGCACCGTGTCTCCCCTCCCTGCACCGTGTCTCTCCCTCCCTTCTTCGTGTCTCCCCTTCCTGCTCCGTGTCTCCCCTCCCTGCTCCATGTCTCCCCTCCCTGCTCCGTGTCTCCCTCCCTGCTCTATGTCTCCCCTCCCTGCTCCATTTCTCCCCTCCCTGCTCCATGTCTCACCTCTCTGCTCCATGTTTTCCCTCTCTGCTCCATGTCTCCCCTCCCCGCTCCGTGTCTCCCCTCCCTGCTCCGTGTCTCCACTCTCTGCTCCATGTCTCCCCTCTCTGCTCCATGTCTCCCCTCTCTGCTCCATGTCTCCCGTCCCTGCTCCTTGTCTCCCTAATTGCTCCGTATCTCCCCTCCCTGCTCCATGTCCCCCTAATGCTCCGTGTCTCCCCTCCCTGCTCTGTGTCTCCCCTCCCTGCTCCGTGTCTCCCCTCCCTGCTCCATGTCTCCCTAATTGCTCCATGTTTCCCCTCCCTGCACCGTGTCTCCCCTCCCTGCACCGTGTCTCTCCCTCCCTTCTTCGTGTCTCCCCTCCCTGCTCCGTGTCTCCCCTCCCTGCTCCATGTCTCCCTAATTGCTCCGTGTCTCCCCTCCCTGCTCCATATCTCCCCTCCCTGCTCCATGTCTCCCTAATTGCTCCGTGTCTCCCCTCCCTGCACGTGTCTCCCCTCCCTGCACCGTATCTCTCCCTCCCTTCTTCGTGTCTCCCCTCTCTGCTCCGTGTCTCCCATCCCTGCACCGTGTCTCTCCCTCACTGCGCCGTGGCTCACTCAGGCTGTGATTATACCAACAGTGCAGCAGCGCTCTCCTGCAGCTTCATACGCAGCGACGCTGCAGAGCTACATGCGCACACGCACAATGTCCTGGAAGAGGATTGTATATTTTCTGTATATTTTTTCTGCCCTCACACTGCCAGCTCTCCCCAGGGAACGTTGCATGTTTTCCGTGTTCCAAGCAGCCAGGGCTCCTGTGTATATTGCAACATAAATGTTACAATATTACTTTTTCCACGTGTCATTAGTCAGTTGCCCTGGCAACCTCCCAATGCTCATAGTTGAGATTAGCTGAGCCCTCTCCCCCTGCCCTTCTCTGTATATTGTTATGCCCCTTGGCTTGTTCCTATCTGGAAAGGAAAGTGTGAGTTATTTTTTCATCAGCAGACACAGTGAGTAGACACCTCTTCCACAGCTCCGCTAGAAAGGGATTCCTTTTTACCTTCCCCTCAGAGAAGCATTTCCCCTGACACCTGTCAATAGGATTCTTCTCCTCACAAGAGACATTTCCTACCACAAACTACATGAAGTGCTTTTATATTTCTGCCAACCCCACGCAATAAAGTTAAAGTAGAAGGACTTTGTGTGTTTTAAAAAGGGGACAAGTTAAGCTACATGGATCTCCTCACCCGCCACAAGTGAGCCCGGGTCCAGAATACACAAGAGATTTAGCAAGCGACTGCAGGGGAGACATGCTCAGATTTTTCATTGGTTAGATTTTTGAGGAACATGGTTGGTGCACTGAACTTCACTTTGATTGGTCGGCTGTGTCATGTGACGTGGCTGTTGCTGATTGAAAACAAATTTGCACATCTCCTGAACTGTCTTCTGCTTTGCAGCAGCGAGCGGGGAGACAGGTGAATTTGGTATAAGCAGTTTTCAGGTATCTACAGTATAAGGCTGAGCCCATAGACACTGAAGCCGTGCGGAGGCGCGCTGAGGCTGAGGGAAAGCGGTGCTTTCCCTGGCCTTAGAGCGTGCGCCGTCCGTGGGCGTGTCTGCGGGGTGGGCCAGTGACGTCACGGAGCTAGTTCGCCATCATTGGGCGAACCGCTCACGTGCCCGGCCCTGCGCTCCCGTGAGCGCCGAAACGAAAGATTTGGTAAGACACACGCTTCCGCAAGCGTGCGGAAGCCCCTGCTAAAGCCGCTCTCATTGCGGCTGCAGGGGTTCACTGATAAGCATGCGCGCGCCTCAGCACGGGTCAGCGCCGCTCCCTGCACCATGTCCGAAGCCTAACACTTGTTTTTGCGCTGCAAGGTGTCGCTACGGGAGACACATAGGCGTTTTGGGGTATAATCGCAGCCTAATTGCTCCTTGTCTCCCCTCCCAGCTCCGTGTCTCCACTCCCTGCTCTGTGTCTCCTTCCACGTCTCCCCTCCCTGCTCTGTCTCCCCTCACTGCTCCATGTCTCCGTCCGTGTCTCCCCTCCCACATCCGTGTCTCCCCTCCCTGCTCTGTGTCACACATTAGATAGGGGGCGTGTCTCACATTAGGGGGCGTGTCGCACATTAGGGGGCATGTCGCCATTTAGGGAGTGTGTCGCAATTTAGAGGGCGTGTCACAATTTAGGGGGCGTGTCGCAATTTAGGGGACGTGTCGCAATTTAGGGGGCGTGACGCAATTTAGGGGGCGTGTCGCAATTTAGGGAGCGTGTCGCAATTTAGGGAGTGTGTCGCAATTTAGGGGGCGTGTTGCAATTTAGGGGGCGTGTCGCAATTTAGGGAGTGTGTCGCAATTTAGGGAGCGTGTCGCAATTTAGGGAGCGTGTCGCAATTTAGGGAGCGTGTCGCAATTTAGGGAGCGTGTCGCAATTTAGGGAGCGTGTCGCAATTTAGGGAGCGTGTTAGATGTGACACTTACCTTTAACATGTAGCACGCATATAAGGAGGAATCGCAGTAATAAAAACTAGAAACTGGAATATCGACGCAGAAGACAATAATCGCAATTGCAGATACGACGGAGCTGATAATATTCATGGCCAGGCTTCCTCTAACCTGCACAGAGAGGAGAGAAGCGGGGAAAGATCAGCGGAGAAACGCTCTGCAGGACGTCTAAGGAAGGGGTTGATAGAGCAATGCTCTGCAGGACTATATAGTAGAGGTTAATAGAGCGATGCTCTGCAGGATTATATAGTAGGGGCAAATCGAGTGATGCTCTGCGGGACTATATAGTAGGCCAAACCTTTTCCTTGCTGCATACTCCATAAGGGCATTTTAATATAGTGTCACTGAAACGTCATAGGGGTAGGTTTATTGGCTAATCTGCTGTACATAGTTACATAGCAGTTACAGAGCCCCTATTTTCAATGAGTGCAGGTATAATACACCCCAGTGTCAGTCTGCACATCACCCTCTATTTAAGAGCAGGTGAATGTATAAGGCTGTATGGAAAGAAATATGTGTAAGTTTTATTATATTCACACCAAGGAATTTGTTCACCCAGTTTGCCTCTATAGTAAGGTAACTATGAAACTGGCTTTGGGCAGCTTTAAATTGCACTACTCACAAACACATATGCTTTATTTAACCCCTGCAGGGCTTTCTCACATTTTTCATTAGTCCATGGGACAATAATTACATATATTCAGTGTAGGTACCTGCAAAATATGGTTATGCCTTGACGTGGCTTGCAGGCTTATAACGCCTTGGCCAAAGGGTTTAACTAAATAACCCTTATTCATGAGATCACTATTTTATTTTAGCCTAATTGGTAGGAGCGCAGGAATCGTTCTTTTTGTTTTACTATATAGTACGGGTTAATAGTGATGCTCTTCAGAACTATATACTAAGGGTTAATAGAGCGATGCTCTGCAGGTCCCTATGACACACAGAGACCTGCAGGTTGAAGATTGTAACACAGAACTTTCAGGATCAGAGCTTTGTGCAGAGAACTCACCAGGCAGCGGGACTGGTTATTTTCAGCAGCGACCGACAGCGATCCTGAGATAATGTACTGCAGGGAGAAGAACACACACATTACATACGTGTTACTCACACACTACACACGTGACATACACACATGCACATTACAAACGCTATACACACATTACAAACGTGTTACTCACACACATTCACAATAAAAATGTGATAGAGTACATGCATGTTGTACACACATTGTACACTCAGAAATTACACACACACACACACACACACACACACACACACACACACACATATATATATATAGTGACGAACGGCTCCCTTTGTGTAGCACTGCCGCTTGCCCTGGCTCTTCACGACACAGTCTTCTAGGGTTTCATTTATAGAAAAGGAGGACAAACATGTGTATACACACAAGGGGCACTCAGCCCTCAACCTTCAGCGGTTTATTTCTCCATTAGTGACAATAAACATTTCAAACACCGTCACTTTAAGAACCAAAAGAAATCATAAAAATAACACCTACTCCTGTCAGGAGTCTCTCACATGCATATCCCTCTCTGCAATGTTGGCTGGGTAAGCCAGTTACCAACTTTAAATAAACACACAGATATAACATTGAATTCTTAACTGTCAGATGGGGACAGCGTCCCAATAGATCCTCAGGTGCTGCAACACATGAGGGGGCCGTCTACCCCAAACTGGATCCTGGGGAGCAGCGTCCTCCCAGCCTCCAGGCTCTAAGAGAGAATGAAGGAGCCAAACTATCTGCAATTTATTCCTGTTCCTCAATTAGGAGAGCAGGTGAGGGAAACCAGACCCATTGTAAAGTCCGGTATGGATTTCCTATCCACCAGACTTAGTGACTATGAATCTGTGGGGTGGATCACTTCCATATTATACCCGCACTTTCTTCTATATATATAAATCTCGTAGCCTCCGGCCGCTACCTTTTATCCTCTGGTCCCTAACAGTATAAGTCCTGCTAGGGACAGGCACTGGAAGAGTTAATTCATCTGTAGGCCTAGTTGCTATTGCAGCCTTGGATGCAGTAGTGTATCCAAGGGCGGGCCTAGCAACAACCAGAGTTTCAGCCTGGGAGAGTGTACTGGCTGGGTGACATATGCAGATGTGACACCTGTCAGTATCAGACCTGCCCTGTTATGCGGCAGGGTTACAAGCCCAACCCCATGGTATATAGACTGGTACTCTCCTTAAAGTAGGTGTGTCTCTTTCCACCCCCTGTGGAGTGAACAACAGCTACACTGATCCAATAAGGGGATGCAGGAAGAGCATCATACAGCATGGAAGGCCGCAATCCTTACCAATATTTCTGCAGGGAAGCAGAGGAAATAATGGAACTGCTGTTAGATCTGACCAATGCAATAAATACCGTGGAACCATATGCGTGTGAATCACTGTCTGGGGACATAGAAAGGTGTCAGCATGGACCATCCTACTGCCACAGGATCCTCGCTGACCAGAGGCGCTGCCAATGAATAAGGTACCCTGCAAACCTGTCCTTATCATTGTCGTGGGAGAGGGGGTTTGGCCCGGTATTAAAGGGGTTACACCCCATTTGGCCACCCCCTGCCCTCACCTGGGAGGCGAGAGGTTAACTGGGCTGAGGTCCAGTACTGTTTTTATGCCCCTGCTTCAGCACCAAATGTGTATCCCCCTGTGAATATGTATTTTCCCCATTCCAGTGTCTGCACCAACACTTACACTGGGATCCAGACGGGAGGGAAAGGGTTAATGTTAGTTTAGTGATTATAGCCCTTTGTTCCTTTTTTCTCGCCTTTGCAGGCTCCATTTTGCAGTCTCTCCATAGGTCGCCATTGCAGCTCCATGTAATCCTATGGGGATTCCGGCGATTTGGGCCTGATATCGTAGAAGACCTGCAGGTGGCGCCCGAGAGGAGGAGCGGCGGTTCCCCATTGAAAGTCAATGGAGCCATACATTTCAATGGGGATTCCTCGACTCAGACCTCCAGGAACGGGTTGGCAGCCATCCAAACCGCAGACCGCAAAAGCGGAAACGTTATCTTGAAAAGTGCTTTGATCAATCCCCAGTCAAGTTCAGGTACAATTGGCGTGGGAAACTTAGGTTCTAGGGCATCCCGGAATAAAATTCTTTTTGGCCCTAGATCCTAGGAACCCCCTCACTCGACCCCAACCGGATCCGACAATCAATGACCCCGGTAAAGGGTCGCGCTCGCTACGAGGGTCGCACCATTGACTCTAATGGCAGAGGTAACAGCCGCGAGTATAAACGGCTAAGTCAGAATGAGCAGAAACCTTGAACCCATAACTCCGGTTCTGTTCAACCTAGAGGGCTGAGATTTGGTCACCATGTAGTCATAGTTCCGGCATGACTGCATGACAAATACCGACCCTCTCAGAGCAAAAGAACGGAGTCAGGTTAATGGTTAAGTTTGGGTTTCTGCCATTGACCTGCCTGGCAGAAAAAAGCCTCTTTTGTAAATGTACTTTTAAAACTGTGTTTGTGTAACTCCGGTCCGGTGGGTCACAGCGAGCTGAAACTTGGCCACCATGGAAAGTCCCCTCCGCCATGAGGGTCTGGCAAGTTTCAACCCGCTCGACCCAGCCGAACGGATTATTTTAATATGTTTAGATATTAAGAAATGTACTGTATTTTGGGTCTGGTATAAAAGCCCGCGAAAGATACTGGCTCTGCTAAATGTAAATGCTCAAGGGGGCGGCCACTTGTCTACAACAGACCCCCTGATCAAAGGCTTCACCACTCTGATTGTGTACACTAGGGCGGAGAAACGCAGAGCTTGAGTGGTCTGGAAGTGTTGTAATTCATACTTACAGACAAAGGATTTCCTGACCAGATACATGTCTGGTAGACTGTAAGGCGCCTTTCCTTTAGTGTGGGGCTAGTGAAATGAGACCCCAGGTGGAAAATGTGCGCATGTGCCAACTAGCTGGGGGCATGGTCCAACAATGCTTCCAACGTTTGCTGGCACAGAGGGATTGGGTGCAGGTAATTGTTAAACAACAACCGCTGGCACCCAATGCTAAGGTATAGGGCTGGAATCCCATATAAACCAGTGTAAGCCCTTTACCCAGTGTCTTCGTTATTACATCTACTTGATTCCTGATGACTGAATGAATTGCCAATCCTCTACCTGATTGCTTCATTACCCAACCCTAAGTAAGTGTTATATTCTTGTATGTTATTTGTATAATCCTGTGTGCTCACCTTCAAGGAATAAACTATATTTATTATATCTAAGTCATGTTCAATTCAACCCAGAGATTTTGTGTATATTATATCCCGTCACAAGTTACCGTGACAATCATCACTCCACCATCGCAGAGCACTCAGCCCTCCTGTTACCTCACAGGTATGCACAGCATTGCATGAAAGACACTAGTAACAGCTAAATCTCACAGAGGGTGGGAGGTAAAGGTGCACACACACGTTATGGTGGGTAAAAAAAAAGGTGTTACATATATATATGTAACACATCCACACCGGGGGAAGGAACAGCACAGATAACATTCCAAGCGACATTGTTTTTAAGTATACCTTTTGCTTCATTCATTGTAACATCGCCGGAAGAAGAGATCAGTGTATCTCGAAAGCTCGCACAAATAAAAGCATTTCGTTAGCCACAGAACGGTATCATCTATTTATTTTTTGATTATTGAAGCTCGTCTAAAACGGTACTGATACCTCTACATGTATATATATATATATATATATATATATATATATATATATATATATAATCAAAAAATAAATAGATGATACCGTTCTGTGGCTAACGAAATGCTTTTATTTGTGCGAGCTTTCGAGATACACTGATCTCTTCTTTCGGCGATGTTACAATGAATGAAGAAAGCAAAAGGTATAATTATAAACAGTGTCTCTTGGAATGTTATCTGTGCTGGTCCTTCCCCCGGTGTGGATGTGTTTTAAACGCCTGTCACGGGAGACGCGCTTAATAACACATTTACATTTCGTGGGTCCTGATTGAGCAGAACAGGTTGAGCAAAATAAACTGAGATTTATTCCCTTGATAGGCAAACACACGACAACTGCAGAATAAACTTAAGTAATGAAGACTACCCCATCGAGGGAATTGTAAGGGTGCAACTGGAAATACTCCAACTGAACATCGGCAAGAGACACCCCATATATATATTGTGACATAGTCCAAAGATGTTAGGCAGCTTTCTGCCCCATTTTAGGTCAGAAAGTGCAGGAATAGTTAAAAATGATCCGTTCCACATCTTCCCATTAACTCAGGCAGCTGGATGGAAAATCCAGACCACAGATTACAATGGCTCTAGTTCTCCCTCACCTGCTCTTCTAATCACATGCACAGGTACTTAGAGCAGAGAGGTTTTGCATTTCACTCTCTCTCCTTAGAGCCTGGAGGCTGGGGGTATCGCTGCTCCCCTGTTTCCAGTTTCGGGGTTGACGGCCCCTCCAAGTATCACAGTCCCAGAGGATTTGCCGGACACCTGGGTCCGAGTACCCACCACAAAACAGATAAGCCAAACAAAGATGTATTACTGTTTGTAATGGACTATGCTGTATCTAGTGACCCTAATTGAGAGGGCATTGTTTTAAACTGGGGGAACCAGGTTAGTTGGCCCAGCAGCAGTTAGAGGCTGATTCTATGTGTAGTTAGATCCCTGAAAGGGATAGGATTTTGTTTATATCATTTGGTTTCTTTTTACTTGAAATAACAATGTGGGAAATACTGTAACACTGAAATGTGTGAACTGCTGAATGAAAGTATCTGAGTACCTCTAACCTTCACATGTTAAAGCTGCAGTACATTACTTGGATGAAAATAAAGCAGGCAGAAGCCTGAGTTAAGCAGCTTAATACTTTGCATGATCCTGTTTTTGTATTAAATAACCCTAGAAGACTGTGTCAGGAAGAACCCAGACAGGCGTCGGCACTACAAAAGAGGGGCGTTTGTCACATATGGTGGAGAATGCGGGTCGACACTAAAAAGTCTGTGGGTTTGCAAATAAATGCGGGGCTTTAAAATGGCCGCCCAGCTGAACTAAAGTACAGATGCTATGAGTGAAGTCTGTTCCACTGTGTATATCAGTTGTGCTTCTAGCATACACAGAGAATGTGCGAGGTAGGATGCAATAGCACCCTGAACCCAAACAGAAAACCAAAATGTTTTGCTGAAGAAAAAAAAATTTTTTTGCATCTAGCAAGTGCTGTTTGTAAAGCTAATGCCTTTTGCTGAAGTGAGTGAATTTGCAGCTAGCAAGTGCTGTATGTAACTTGCTGAAGTGAGTGAAATTGCAGCTAGCAATTGTCCCTACCGGGTTTCTAAAATGGCCGACTTGAAATGTTTGTTTTGTAATGTACATAATCATGAAAAACAGTGTCCCTTCAGGCCATATGACGATGATGATGATGATGATGATGATGACGATTCGTGTGTGGCCCCTGGAGGAGAGCCATACCTACGGGTGAATTTGGTGTGCTGGACCTGTCGTGAAGTGGGTCACATGGAAGATGTGTGCCCCAAAATTTTCAAAGACAAACAGCTGCAAAAGCAAGCAATGCCCTGTGAGTGCAAGCAAGATGTGGAAGCTGATACCAGTGAGTGTGTGCCCAGTACCACTGATATCTCTGGAGCTAATAAAGCAAAGAGAAAGAAGAAGAAAAAGAAAACTGTTCCTCAAGTTACAGGGGAAGTGACCGAGCCACTTGAACCTGCGCTGTCAGGACATGCGTCAGAAAGGCGCCGAGATGTGCTGCAGACCGGAGGGACCGGCAGAATTGTCACGGGAACAGTGGCAAAGGAAAAGGAGGAGCAGAGGGAAGCTGAATCCTTGAACCAGGATAAAGAGGCTTTGGTTTCTGCACTCCAAGCTGCCCGCCAAGATTATGAAGTCCTGTGGCAGGATTTGGGGAAGGAGCGAGAATGTTATAAGAAGGTGCAAGAAGCGAACGCAGAGTTACAGAGGTGTATACTCCCAGCTTTACAAGAGCACGAGGCTTTGAAGAAAACAGAGTCTCTCTTACGGAGTGAGCTGGAAGAGGTGACGACTAGTCTGGAAAAGGCCAACACCGTAATTACTATCCTAAAACAGAAATACGGGAAAGCTCTACAAGAGATTCACGCACTCAGCACAGAGGTGCAAAACTCACGCCTGGAGGGCCACGGTCTGAACACAGAGCTGGGAATGTTGAAGCAAACCCATGAGAATGCCCTAAGTGAGTTAGAGACTGTAAAGCAAGAAAATGAGAGTCTGAAATGGGAAAATTCAGATTTGAGTGACCAAGCAGAAAAAGTAAAGAAACAGTTGACTCAGGAAAAGTTAGAAGTGCAGGAAGCACTGATGCACACTCAGAGCCAGCACCAGGAAGAAATGGACGCTCTGAGAACAGAATTGCGACATGTATGCACAAAACAGAATTCTCTCGTGGAGGAACTTAACGTTTTCAAAAAGGAGAAAAGCATTAGAATAATTCAGAAGCACTGCAAAGCTCTTATCCAAGGAAGAAGGGAAAGAGAAAATTATCGGCGTAAACGCGCCGCAACTATCATCCTACAGGCTGCCTACAGAGGGATGAAAATTCGTCAGTTTAATCGCCGGAATAAAGCAGCCTGTGTACTTCAATCATTCTACCGTGCCCGCATGGTACGAAACAGGTTCCTCATTATGAAAGGAGCAACTATAAAGATCCAGTCTCTGACTAGGATGACACAGAACAGGATTCGCTATCAAACCCTGAGAAATGCGTCACTGGTTATACAGCGGTATTTCCGCCTTAATAAATGTAGGCCTCAGGAAAGAGAGGCCCAACACTACATGCCTGCCAGCTGCAAAGGTAAAATGCCTCAGGGTACAGCCGGAGTTAGTGAGCGCCCCATCAAGGTAAACAGTGCTTCATCTTCTAAGTACCATATAATTGCCCCAGAGGGGAAATCCCAAATCTCTGAGAGTGATGGTCTTGAGAAAATACATAGCAGTAAGAAGTACCATAAAGGTTCAAAGGTTGCAAAGCAAAAGCGACGAAGGTCAACGCTGGCCTTGAATTTTTCCGGATCTCGCCACTCTGGGCCACAATATAAAGACAAAGACTATCCGGCCCCAGAGTTCTGTCAGAGGCTAAAGAAACAGTCCAGTCATTTGCAGGTTGCAGCAGCCTATGAAATAAAGTCAGGAAACGTAATGGACTGGAAGTCAAAAAAAAAAAAAAACAGTGTTTGGGGAATTGACCGATATTTTTTTTTTGTTATTACACGTGTGGACTATGTCACGGACACTTAACTATGCAAATAAGCTATTGTAGTTAAGGTATATTAGACCTCTAGAATAAGCATTTTGTCAATGTTACAATGTTATATTGGTTCTCTGTGTTGAAAATGTAGCTAAACTACAAATTAATATACAGGGTTGATGGCCCTTTCGGTTGGTAAATTATATAATGAAGTTCATATTCGTGTCATGTGAATACTTAATGTTGTTCTGAAGAGTTAGCTCAAGTATTTCAGGTAGGACGCTCACCTCAGTGAGGTCCATGGCCGCTCACCCCAGTAGGTGTGAGCTGGGGAGGGGGATATGTGACATAGTCCAAAGATGTTAGGCAGCTTTCTGCCCCATTTTAGGTCAGAAAGTGCAGGAATAGTTAAAAATGATCCGTTCCACATCTTCCCATTAACTCAGGCAGCTGGATGGAAAATCCAGACCACAGATTACAATGGCTCTAGTTCTCCCTCACCTGCTCTTCTAATCACATGCACAGGTACTTAGAGCAGAGAGGTTTTGCATTTCACTCTCTCTCCTTAGAGCCTGGAGGCTGGGGGTATCGCTGCTCCCCTGTTTCCAGTTTCGGGGTTGACGGCCCCTCCAAGTATCACAGTCCCAGAGGATTTGCCGGACACCTGGGTCCGAGTACCCACCACAAAACAGATAAGCCAAACAAAGATGTATTACTGTTTGTAATGGACTATGCTGTATCTAGTGACCCTAATTGAGAGGGCATTGTTTTAAACTGGGGGAACCAGGTTAGTTGGCCCAGCAGCAGTTAGAGGCTGATTCTATGTGTAGTTAGATCCCTGAAAGGGATAGGATTTTGTTTATATCATTTGGTTTCTTTTTACTTGAAATAACAATGTGGGAAATACTGTAACAATGAAATGAGTGAACTGCTGAATGAAAGTATCTGAGTACCTCTAACCTTCACATGTTAAAGCTGCAGTACATTACTTGGATGAAAATAAAGCAGGCAGAAGCCTGAGTTAAGCAGCTTAATACTTTGCATGATCCTGTTTTTTGTATTAAATAACCCTAGAAGACTGTGTCGGGATGAACCCAGACAGGCGTCGGCACTACAAAAGAGGGGCGTTTGTCACAACACACACACACACACACACACACACACACACACACACACACACACACACACACACACACACACACACACACACACACACGCCGGTAGAGGCACGAAATCATCCCTCCCACCATCTTCGCTGCTGTCTGTCGGCTCCCTGCTCCCTGCCGTGCTCGCGCGTGGCCCTTGTATAGAAGGGCTGGCTGCCCTCAGCCATCTATAACTGGCGTGCGCGCGCACGGCGTAGCGCGCACCGCCACTGTAGAACCAGCCGAACCCTGCATTTCAAAGCCCAGGATTACACACCCTAAGTGTCACCTCCTGTTCTGGACTGAATGACGGCGAATCCCCGCCTGTCTATAATGTCAATTTCCGTACTCTTATAACTTTAAAACACCAAAATTACAGGGGGCATTCATTTAATACTGGGGGTGAACGTTAATGCTCAGAAACACAACCCCTTTATGCGTTCGTACCTCAGTAATTCCCACACCAAATATCATCTTTCTAGGATGCTCCTAATGAAAGTTACCGATCGGCTTTGATGTGGTTTAAATGTTTTATTTTAATAAAACAAACGGGCTCAGTCTTATACCTGACTGGAGTGTGGGGTTAAACATTAACCCCTTATGCCCCGTGTAGGTTTGGGGTATTTTTCACACAGTCACAGTAATGCATACACAATGCCCGGGCCCAAGAGCTGACATTCTACATTTTAACTTAAAACCCCTATAACTCTCTTCACCTTATCCCTGGTGAGAGATGTACTGAACCCCACACTGGGGTCTGGGGTTTGGGCATATTCCGAGAACCTTTAATGCAATTCAGTTCCCTGCCCGGTTTTACTGCCCTGGTTTGTGCTGAAGCAGGGGAATTTGGCGGTTGTGAGGTTTCGCCATTCCGGCATTTCTGCCCCTTTAACCCTCACCTCTCCTGCAGTTTCCAGAGGTGGTCCGGTCAGGCACTCCAGCGTGGGTTCTCGTGCACGGCGCGCGGTCAGTGCGCGGTTCCTGTCTGTCTCCGCGATTCCCAAGTCTAGGCTGCGCGGCCCTTCCAGCAACGGTGACGCGTTACGCATGTGCGTTGAACATTCCTCCTGGTCTTCCGTGGCCTCCGTTCCCCGACTCCACCCCCGTCCTAACGACAGCGGTGGGCGGCGCAGCAGCCGCACACGCCCCTCCCCCTTCGTGTCTGGTCCCGCCTTCGGTCTCCGCTCCCATACTGACGCGGGTGTCGTGACGCCTGCGACTGACGTGCGACCGGGTCGCCAACGTGATGCGTGGGTTACGCGTGGGGCGTGCGTGTCCTCCAGAGGTCGCACCCCCATACTTAAACAGCTGCACAATACGACACACCTGCGCGATCCAGCAGCCTATCAGTGAGCCCTCCCGTGCGTCCTGGTTGCCTCCCATTGGTTGGAGGACCTATTTATACCCTCTCTATGCTCTCCTACCTGGCCGAGCATAACTCCTGTTTGTGTGATGCTAGTCTCTTCACCTTGTACCTGTCTGCCTGAACCCTGCTGCCTGGATACTAATCTGTGATACTCTCCTGCACTGACCCTGGCTTTGGAACCACGACGACGCTGCTCTCTCCTGCACTGACCCTGCCTTTGGAACCACGACGACGCTGCTCTCTCCTGCACTGACCCTGCCTTTGGAACCACGACGACACTGCTCTCTCCTGCACTGACCCTGCCTTTGGAACCACGACGATGCTGCTCTCTCCTGCACTGACCCTGGCTTTGGAACCACGACGACGCTGCTCTCCTGCACTGACCCTGGCATTGGAACCACGACGACGCTGCTCTCTCCTGCACTGACCCTGGCATTGGAACACGACGACGCTGCTCTCTCCTGCACTGACCCTGGCATTGGAACCACGACGATGCTGCTCTCTCCTGCGCTGACCCTAGCATTGGAACACGACGACGCTGCTCTCTCCTGCGCTGACCCGGGCATTGGAACCACGACGACGCTGCTCTCTCCTGCACTGACCCTGGCTTTGGAATACGACGACGCTGCTCTCTCCTGCACTGACCCTGGCATTGGAACCACGACGACGCTGCTCTCTCCTGCACTGACCCTGGCTTTTGAACCACGACGATGCTGCTCTCCTGCACTGACCCTGGCATTGGAACACAACGACGCTGCTCTCTCCTGCACTGACCCTGGCATTGGAACACGACGACGCTGCTCTCTCCTGCACTGACCCTGGCATTGGAACACGACGACGCTGCTCTCTCCTGCACTGACCCTGGCATTGGAACCACGACGATGCTGCTCTCTCCTGCACTGACCCTGGCATTGGAACCACGACGATGCTGCTCTTTCCTGCACTGACCCTGGCTTGGCTCCATGACTACCCTACGCTCTCCGACTCTGGCTACGTACCCCAACAATCCGCTGCTCTATACTCCAAGACCCGGCAAGTTCCTCACTTACGCTGTCTTCTGTTACCCTGATCCGGCCTGCACGACTATCCTACACTCTAGACGCGCCCTCGCGGTTGTGGCTGGCAGTCTATACAATTCCCTACCTCAGCCGGCAGTCGCGCCTCGTTTGTGGTGAGCTACGCTTTACAGCGATGAGCTGCAAACTGCGTTCTAGGGAGGATTTTGTCCGGTGATCTGTGTTACTCATGTCCTCCGGAATCTGGAGGGATCTTCACGCGGAAGGTGCAGCCGCGCCGTACTGCAAGATTTTTTAAACTCAATGAAATTTAGTTTAAAATTTGCGACGGAGGCGTGGCCACGCCCCCACCGGGGGTTCACCCAATGAGGGCGAACCAGCCGCGTGACGTAATGGGCACGCCCCCGCAAATCCCCGACCACGCCCCCTCCCGTCGCAAGCTCCCTCTCTCCTCTCAGACCGCAGATCGCGGTTAGCGCTGTGCACGCGCCGCCCCCTCGCCGGGCGCGCGTGTCACAGACATGACTGGGACCGCAGCCTTATTATACCAACAGTTATATACCACAATTGGGTTGAAGAGCTGACACTCCACAGTTCCCCAATATAGCTCAGGGGCACATTTCACACACACTATCATAAATTTTCAGGACTGCAGCCAGCTCTGGACTGCAGAACTGACACTTCACAGTCACCTTTTATGACTCGGGAAACCCCCAGCTGGGCATAATGCTTTAATTGGTGGCTTGGGGACCCCTTCATCGTCACAACTGGGGCGACTCTGAGGGACACGGGGGCGACTCTGAGGGACACGGGGGCGCGTCTCTGAGGGACACAGGGGCGCGTCTCTGAGGGACACGGGGGCGCGTCTGAGGGACATGGGGGCGCGTCTGAGGGACATGGGGGCGCGTCTCTGAGGGACACGGGGGTGACTCTGAGGGACACAGAGGCGCGTCTCTGAAGGACACGGGGGCGTCTCTGAGGGACACGGGGGCGTCTCTGAGGGACACGGGGGCGTCTCTGAGGGACACGGGGGCGTCTCTGAGGGTGGTACTACCACCGTGGGTGATGTTTATGTAGCCCTTGTACCCACCCCTAAGTGAAATTGGGGGGGGGGGTGTATGCTCTTTTCAGCTTCTCTGGTGCTGTTTCTTGACCTGCTGGTAACAGGAGGGCTGAGCACTCCGCGGTGGTGTGGGGAGAAAACAGTACATGGACAGGTTACCTGGATCTCTCTGGTGCAGCGCCTCCAGCCAGCAAGGGTCCCCTGTAGATATTCAGGGGATGGACCCTTACTGACACCCCTTCATTCTCAGAGACAGGAACACACACAGCATGACACTTCTGTACTTTATTGACAGGCAGCTCCAGTACAGAGAATAGCAGGGTCACAGGTTTCTCATCCTCATCTGCCTATTTCTCTCCATGTTCTCTAACTGAGAGCTCTGCCCTAAGCAGCATAATTCCCCTCCCTCCCAGCCCCTCATGGGTGGGAGGGAGAGACCTCTCTCTTTTCTCTATCTGCTCACTCCAATCCTTCCAGAACTCAACTGAACTAATTTGGGAGGATGTCCCAATTTCAATATCTTTGGGGAGTGTCTCTGACTCATAGCAAGCCAGAGCCGGATACAGATTGGCCCACACACACCAGGGGGCGTTCCAACCAATATCCACCCCTCAGATTGACATCCTCAGAGTTGCTAGGCCTGCCCTTGAATACTGATACATCATTCAAGGCTGTAACACACACACAGGCCTAAGGAAGGAATTAACCTTTCCACTGCCTGCACTAACAGGACTGAAAGAGGAAAGGCCCAGGAAATGAAGCAACTGCCGCCAGGCTATGTTACATTTATTTGATTAATAAATATATTGATTTTTGACCACCTGGCTCCCTGGCAGTGCGCTGCTGTTCTCTTCTTTTTGCGTTGGATCTTCACACCAGCGGCTGGACACGCCATCAGGGACTCATGGAGGCTCAGGAGTGGGTAAGAAACTAGCTTTATTTCTCAATGTTTACAAGGTTATGCAATACCAGTTTTAATTTAGTTTGACTCCAATGAGTTATTTTCACCTTGCTGGTTCACTTCAGGAGACACTATATTATCAACTGACTGGTAATTCACTTATGCTATTAATCCAGACCCACTCCATAATAGAGCATCACTCCAGGGCCTGCATTTATATCATTGATTAAGAAGGATATATATTCCAGACACTTTACTATATTCATTTGTCTGTAGTAACACCCCAGTTTTGGCACCAGGAGGCGCTCACCCCTTCTATAATATGCAAGGCGGTTCTAATGAGGGATTCTGGTTTTGGTGTTTATCTGCGCACTTTGTTTATTTATTTATTTATTTTATAAAATATTTTACCAGGAAGTAATACATTGAGAGTTACCTCTCGTTTTCAAGTATGTCCTGGGCACAGAGAAAAACAAATAATACATGGTTACAAATACAGTTACATAAATGAACAGGGTATACATTATATACAAGACATTGCATGCACAGTTAAAGAAAATATATATTATGGGCGTATGAAACAGTTACAGACCAGATTAAAGTGTGAGACAGCCTTAGATTTGAAAGAACTTAAACTGGTGGTGGATGTGAGAGTCTCTGGTAGGTTGTTCCAGTTTTGGGGTGCACGGTAGGAGAAGGAGGAACGTCCGGATACTTTGTTGAGCCTTGGGACCATGAACAGTCTTTTGGAGTCTGATCTCAGGTGATAAGTGCTGCAGGTGGTAGGGGTGAGGAGCTTGTTCAGGTAGCTGGGTAGCTTGCCCATGAAGAATTTAAAGGCAAGACAGGATAGGTGAACTTTGCGCCTAGACTATAGTGATGACCAATCTAGTTCTTTGAGCATATTGCAGTGATGTGTGTTGTAGTTGCATTGGAGAACAAAACGACAAATTGAATTGTAGAGGGTGTCAAGTTTGCTAAGGTGGGTTTGAGGTGCCGAGCCGTATACTATGTCTCCATAGTCAATAATTGGCATTAGCATCTGCTGTGCGATACGCTTTCTGACCAGGAGACTTAGGGAGGATTTGTTCCTGTAAAGTGCCCCTAGTTTGGCATAGGTCTTAGTTGTCAGGATATCAATGTGCATCCCGAATGTTAAGTGGGAGTCAAACCATAAGCCCAGATATTTAAAACTAGTGACAGTGGTTAGGGTGGTGTTAGCGTTGGTTCTAATCAGGAGCTCAGTCACTGGAAGCTTTAAAAATTTAGTCTTGGTCCCAAATACCATTGTTACAGTCTTGTCAGTGTTTAAAAACAGTTTGTTTTGGGAAATCCAGTTTTCGAGTCTCAAAAAGTCAGACTGATGTATGTGTTGAAGGTCAGAGAAGCTATGGCTGTGTGCATATAGGATTGTGTCATCTGCATACATGTGTATTGAGGCTTCCTTACAAGCTGTGGGAAGATCATTAATGAACACTGAGAAGAGTAGGGGCCCCAGAACAGAGCCTTGCGGGACACCACAGGTGATGTCCAGGGGGTTGGAGTTAGAGCCTGAGATGGACACATGTTGGGATCTTCCTGATAGGTAGGACTGAAACCAGTTTAAAGCAAGCTTCCCTATTCCAGAGCTCTGGAGTTTGTTAAGCAGGATAGCATGATCAACTGTGTCAAAAGCCTTTGCAAAATCTAGGAATACTGCACCAGTGAGTTGACCCCGTTCCATTCCACACTGGATTTCATTGCAAACTTTTAGCAGGGTAGTTACGGTGGAGTGTTTGGGGCGAAAGCCAGATTGGAATTGGCTAGGGAAATTTGTCTTGTTACTGTATAGTAATCGCTTAATTGGGAGTGAACACGTTTCCATGACTTTGGATAGAATTGGGAGAAGATAGATTGGCCTGTAGTTTGAGACAGTGTTTTTGTCCCCACTTTTGAAGATTGGGACAACTCTGGCAGTTTTCCAGGTCTTAGGGATATGGCCAGCAGACAGGATAGAGTTGACTATGGACGCAATTGGTTTGGAAATGGCTGGGACACCAATTCGTAGGAATCTAGATTGTAGTAAGTCAGGTCCGCATTGGCTGCTTAGTTTTAATTTGAGGAGCGCTTGTATAATCTCTTCAGGTACTGGGCCAAATTGAAAATTGTGGGCAGTGTTGGGAGGGGGTGGGACTATAGGGGTACTCCCAGGATGAGATTCAGGTTTGTGGTTTGGGCTGCGTTTTGCTAATAAGTTAGTGGCACACCCCACAAAGTAATCATTGAATGCATTTGCAATGTCAGTGGGGTCTGTCAGAGTAATATCCCCCTTAGTGATATTACTTGGCTGTTGATGGTTAGAAGGCTGTAATATGTTGTTGATAACCTTCCAGAAGTTAGCTGGGTTTGCTGTATTCTGGAGGAGATTGTCAGAGTAATACAGGCATACCCCGCATTAACGTACGCAATGGGACCGGAGCATGTATGTAAAGCGAAAATGTACTTAAAGTGAAGCACTACCTTTTCCCACTTATCGATGCATGTACTGTACTGCAATCGTTATATACGTCCATAACTGATGTAAATAACGCATTTGTAACAGGCTCTATAGTCTCCCTGCTTGCGCACAGCTTTGGTACAGGTAGGGAGCTGGTATTGCTGTTCAGGACATGATGACAGGCGCATGCGTGAGCTGCCATTTGCCTATTGGGCGATATGTACTTACTCGCGAGTGTACTTAAAGTGAGTGTACTTAAAGCGGGGTATGCCTGTATTGTGCTTTTGTATGCCTTGTTTGCCTTGTGCACACGTTCCGCAGGCATCTGTAGTGATTGAGATCCTTGGTAGTGCCAGTTACTTTGTAGCTTTTCCACAAGGTATCCCTGAACTGGTAGAGTGCTATAAGGTCAGGTGTAACCCATGGAAGGTGGGCCCCCCCGTACCCTTATTCTGCGTAGTGGAGCATGGGTATCGCAGAGTTTTAAGAACTCGGATTGGAAATAGTCGAGCGCAGAATCAGGGTCGGGAATTAAATCGATTCTGTGCCATGGGCAGTTGTTAAGGTCATCCAGAAACTGTTGTGTGTTAAAGTTTTTAAATGTTCTAGTGAGGAGAACTTTAGGGCTTGATTGGGGCGGTTTAATTTTCCTTACACAGTACACTATTGCATGGTCACTGAAAATGTCAGGAAGGATGCCACAGGATTGGATTCTGCTGGGGTTTGAGGAGAGAATCCAGTCTAGCAAGGAATGGTTATGCGACTTCAGGTTTATCCGTGTGGGTACTCCCCGTTGTGTCTTTGTGTCTTTGTCTCCGAGCCGTGGCTGCCACGAGACGTTGAATTTAATAAGAAAGGAGGCTTCATTTCCAGGGCTTATTGGTTTGAACAGAAAGTGCAGGAGGAGCAGTCGTGGGGTTCTGTGTTTATCGGTTAAAAGCTCAAATCAGAATCTCTATTTAGAATATACATGTATATTCCTCTGGCCTAGCACTGCAAGTCCTGGTAATGGCAGGCAGGGCTAGAGTTAACCCGTAGCACATGGCCTGCATGTGAGTGAGTTCCCCAGTATAGGTACTACTGTATGTATGCGTGTGTATGTGTATCTATGTCTTTATTCATATAGCACCATTAATGTGCATAGCGCTCCACAGCAGTAATACACGGGACAATCATAGAAATAACAAATAATACAAATAACAGATTGTCCTGGAACAGGATTCATATATCTGTTTACTACCCCCCACCCCCGTTTGCAGCTCCTTATTTCAGCTGCATGTATATTTGCTCTGAAAACACACTGTGCCTGTGGAACTGATACATTTGTTGCATTTGGGCTTTCCAATTAGCTCATAACCAGGTTGTCTTGGCAACCCCCTTAATCCCCCTGGCTTAGTGGCGTTTCCCTTACTCCCCTGTCTGTATTCACAGATAGTCTCATCCTCAGACTGTTCCTGTTCCCAGAAAGCCATATACTTCCTTTCCCCCCAGGACACTGAGTGAGTGAGTACCTGCCTGCTAACACCTCTGGCAAGGCCTTTCTGTTCTTACCACAGTCTTACCCTGATATTAGCACTTCATATAGAGAAGCTCTCTCTACCCACACTACGTCTGCAAGTACCTCTCATCCGATGACACTCCTTCAATAAAACTAAGAAAGACAAAAGGACTTGTTGTGCTTTGGAAGAAGGAAGACAGGAGTTAAGCTAACTGGAGCCATTCATACACCATACGTGACCCTGGTTCCAGGATACAGATCATGGGAAGAAGTGCTTCAGGCAAAAGCCCCAGGGGAGGGGGGAGGGGGAAGGGGGTGCACATATCATGGTATAGGAAAATGATCATGCAGGAGCTAGGAACATACAACCTGCCCTTTGGGGCTCATTATGTTGGGATCGAGGCTGAACAGTCCGTGGGAATGGGGGAAGCTTCGGTGAAACGGGGACTCCCGTGTTGATCTTGGGTGGGGGAGTCTCACCCCGATTCTCTTTTCCGCAACATCCAAAGATCAGGAACGTAACCCGGGGGCGGAGCTGCTACAGAGACGGCTGCGGTCCAGCAGAAGTTCCTCGCAGGAGAGCTGAGACTTGCGGGTAGTTGGAGGGACTTCGCGGGAGAGGGATGGAAAAGGGCAAAGAGTCCGGGTAAGGTGCGGGGGGGGGGCAGTGGAGTGGTGGGACGGATGGGTGGGGGAGCGAGCAGCTCGAGCCAGGAACGGGAGCAGGGGGTTCAGAGGGCCGGAGGGGGGAGAGGAGGAGAGAGTGCGCCTCCTCACAGGGACCGGGAATCCGCTCCGCCCTCCCCACCCCCCTCTAGATCGATGGCGGATCAGTAGTTGATGGGACCTGCTAGGGCCCACGACCAGAACGACTGCGGATAAAAATAGGGGGTCCTCCGAGAAGAGCTGGATCCTAGTGGGGAGGGTGGAGGGTCCCCGCGGCAAAGGGGTGGTGAGAAGGCAAAGGACAGGGATGGGATGTGGAGGGGCAGTGGAGTGGTGCAGCGGCCGAGGGGGGAGGGGGGAAAGTGGGAGAGTGTGGGTCCCCTCCTGGATCAGCCATCTTGACTTCTGGCATGGGGAGCATAGCAGGTAGGTCGCCGGGGAGGGGCGGGAAGGAATGGAAAGAGGCAGGGAGGGGTGGGGGGGGGACATCACGTCCATTCCCCCCCCCCCCCCCCCACCACTCCCTGCCTCTTTCCATTCCTTCCTGCCCCTCCCCAGCGACCTACCTGCTATGCTCCCCATGCCAGAAGTGGACGTGAGGGAGGGGGATATTGCTCGTGAGATCGGTTCCTTGCTTGAGGCTTATAGACCAGGTAGAGCTGGAGAATCGAGAGTATGTTGGGCGTCTAGGGTGGCCGGTTGTTAGGGGAGGCAGGGTGGACCTTTAGGCACGTAGTGGCGCAGGCAGCTACCGTAGCCCCAAGGGGACACAGTGGAAGTTCAGTGAGGCTTCTGGTTGGCTATGCGCTCCGACGCCCGGGGGGTATCTGAAGGGTCCGGCCTTGTTGCAGTACGGGGGGGTCGGTCATCCTCTTGCGGAGGGGCAGTCTAAGGGCTTTCAAGAATTCCTGGGAGTCCTCTGGGGCTGTGATAGTGAAGTGGCGTCCGTTGCGGAGCGCAAGCAGTTTGAAAGGAAAGCCCCATCTATATTTGACTCCCCGGTCTCTCAGATAGCTTGTAAGGGGTTTCATTTCTCTATTTTAACGATGGTGACCCTGGTAAGGTTGCTGAAGATTTGTATGTCGGTATCTTCTATGCGGATGCTCCTCACTCCTCTGGCGGCAGACGTGATTTTTTTTCTGCGTGGTGTAAGCGTGCAACTTCACGATGACGTCCCTGTGGCGGTTCGGGTCCGAGGGCTTGGGAACTAGGGCCCGGTGCGCCCGGTCCATTTGGAGGTCATGTTCGGTCAGTTCCGGGACCAGCTGCAGGAATGCTTTTCGGAGGTAGGTCTGGAGATCATCGTGGGAAACATCTTCAGGAATATTTCCGAGGCGGATATTTTGTCTCCTCTCTCTGTTTTCCAGATCCTCTAGGGCGCTTTTTAGGTCGTTTATTACATAGCCACACCTGGCCACCTCATCCTGTGTATTTGTTTGGGCGGTAAGGACTCCGTCCATTTTGGCCTCTAATTCGTCTGTCCTTTTGGAGAGGGATCCCAGGTCTGATCTTATCCCTTCATGGGCCGTCTCTATGTCCTCCTGGAACCCTCTCCTCATCTTTAGAAGTTGGGACTCAAAGAATTCCCTGTTCAGGCCGTGATATTCGGGGTCAAATTGCTGCTGCAGACCACTCAGAGCAGCGTGCTCAGGCTCTCCGTCGCCATCTTGGAGCTCGGGGCTCTGCTCTGTCTGCCGTGGCATGGGAGGGAAAAACGGGTTTTGGGCTTTTCTTATTTTCGCTGCCATGTGCTCAGCCTCGGGTGCAGTGTTGTGAGTTTATTTTCAGCGTTTTTTGGTGGTGAAAATGCTCTTTCTAGTAGATTTCTTTGGAGGGTGTCAGGAGCTCTTCCCCTAGTCGGCCATCCACAGTGATGTCACCGGAAGCCTCCCCTTTATCTGCATTTTTTACCACAATCTCAGTGTTGTTTTTCAGGGAAGAGATAGCATGTCGTAGCTCTGGTTGTAGATTATCACCGTGCTGAGGATGAGCAGTAAACTGAATTCCTTTCGCCAGGAGTGATAGATCTCTTTCAACCACCTGTTTGAACAAATTAATAACATTATCATTTGTGGTATCTGGACAGAATTTCGATTTATTACATAGTCCTGATGGTTATAGTATTAAATACTATAACCATATCCTGCAGAGCACCTCTCACTTTACACAATTCTCTTGTTATACATGTTGATGCGGTCCCACTAATCTATGCTTTGATTGTCCTGATGGTTGCCTGCCCAAAAAATTGGTTGATAGATCAGATGATTCTTTGTGTTCTTCTGATAGTTCTATCATATCACGAAGGAACCATTGATCGCGAAACGTCATCTGCTTTGAAATGTCAAAGATTGGTAATGTGTGTTCAACTTTTTCGTGAATCAAAGCATTAGAATCTTGTGGTATGGTGGTATGACCAGTGTGGGTTTGTCTGCCCTTCAAATCTTTTGAGAGATAATTTTCTAGTAAATTTATACAAATCTACAATGGTAGAGAAAAGATTGAAATCTCTATTAGGAGCAAAAGTCAAACTAAGGTCTAATACTTTTAACTCTGCTTGTGATAATTGATATTTAGAGATATTAATGACATTTGTGTCTTCAATTTTCAATATCGACTCCTCTTTGATGTATTTGTTCCTGGATTGTGATTTCGTCCTGTGTCCTTTCTTTCTCTGCTTTTTTGACGACGTTTGGTGTCTGCTAGATGAATTCCGACTCACATATGATCTTCCTGAAGTGCTGGCTTCCTCAGCTGATGATGCTAGGGAACCGTTCTCAGAAAAAGAGACCCCGTGTGTGATGGATTCACTGTCTGTTATTTCTGAGTCTGTATTTCTTTTATCAGAATGTTTAGACTTATTTGGTTTCTTTACAATGGATTTAGATGGTTTGCTGCCTCTTTGAGAATGTGTATTTTTTGGTGAGAATTTTGTTTGCTGGCTGTGGTTTATGCCCGATGTTTACCTGCCCACGTTCGTTGTCAAGTCTATCTCTGTCATATTTATTCTCTTTAACTTGCATGCTGTTGTTTTCAAATTGTTTAATATTAATGGTTAATTTATCATATTCATTAAATTCATCAATGTGTAAATTCTTCTAACTTGGTCTGTAATTCTTCTACTAGTTGTTTGGCTATTTTTTTCTCTTTCTGTCTATGTTGTATGATAAGGTCAACGAGTTTGAAAGAGCAGTCATCTAGTATAAGACAACACTGCTTTTCAAAATCTCTGTCTGCAAATCCACACGTGGGTGCTTTGGTCATTCTCAACCCTCTGGGGATTCGTTTGGTTTAATTGGTAATTCTCAAGTGTAGTGATTTCCCACCAGATTTTTTTTTTGTTTCAAATTTTATTATTAGGCATTTATAACATTTACAGCTTTTTGAATATTTGTCAACCTTTTAGCCTAATACAAGTTTTCTAACTTTTGTCTGAGGCGGGGGAGAAAGTCCCAACGTTCCCCTGACCTTCAGAGGTCTGTCGGGGTAGCGCGGTTTAAGAAACAGAAAAGGGGAGAGAGAGTGATAGAGGGGGGGGGGTAGGGGTGAGGGGGGTTGAGATAGGGGAGGGGGTGGGATTTGGCTCCCTGATCTTTGGCTGCCTTAGTTTGGGTCTTTATTTATTATTGCTATGGGGTATTTTGGCGTTGGGGGAGCATATACATTAGCCATGAGTCCCAGGTATTGTTGAAAGAGGTGGTGGACCTTTTCAGGAAGGCTGATAGTCTTTCCATTTTTCCCACCAGATTTTTAAGTCATTTGAGATTAGTTTTTCTAATAAAGTAAAATATTTCTTTAGATCTTGAGAATCTTCACAGAATCTCATTATTCTTATCAAATACAGAATTGGCTTTTTTTTTGTTTCTTTCTGTAAGATTAAAACAATTAAAGGCGAAATGTGATTTCGTATTAGATTGTGTATTTGATTCCATTTTTGATGTCGATTCCATTATGGAAAACAGTCAATGCAAGTAAAGTCCAGATGTTTTATGGTGTGTCTATAAGTTGCACAAAAAAAATGAATACCACTAAGAGAGTTCACTTGTATGCTTGAAGGAGTTCTTTGTAGAAAAATTGACATTATTTTGGGTTTCTTTGCCATGCTTTGAATATTCCCATTTATGCTATTTTTGGAGCTGAGAGTAGTATCTATCTATACCAGGTGGCAGATAGCATGGTCGGAGTCACAGGCAGAGGTCGGAGGCAGGGGGCAGATAGCGTGGTCAGGGTCACGGGCAGAGGTTGGCAGCAGGGAATCCACAGGGACAGGGCAAGGGACACACAGGGAACAAGCCTATTTGCAGGCAAGGAACTTTTATTCGCAAGGACAAGTACAGGAATCAGGAACAGGTTGTGACAGAGCAGTCCAGGGAATCCAAAGCAAAGGCTAGGCAGCAAACAGGAAACTATAAGGACTGGCAGAGACAGAAGACAGGAGCACCCAGGAGGAGACAGACAGAGGAAAACCCAGAGCAGACAGAAATAGCAGCACAGCCGGGGGACAGACAAAGGAACTGTGAGAGGGAGATTTAGGGAACTATGTCAGGGCTATTCCTAACACAAGGATTGCTGCCCAATGGGGTGACGTGCTGGGTCACATGACAACCATGGGACAGGCGGTAAAGCAGAGTACTGCCGAGTATGCCTGGAACACTGTGGCGTCCAAGGAGAAGATTCTTTGCAGTGAAACCATTTTATTGGATAAAAACCATAATACACAGAGAGCAGATATACAGCAATCACAACAAGAGTCACAGTAGGCAGGCGGGCGTTCTGGATTTATATTAGTGTTCCTGGCGTGTTATATCAGGGTCACGGGCGTGTTGTATTAGGGTCACGGGCGTGTTGTATTAGGGTGGCTGCTATAGACCTCACATAGCCAGGCATAAAAGAACACGTATCCCACCCTATCTCAGAGAGCTAATACAGATAAGGGGGCGGGGGAGAGAGGGGGCGCTGCCTGTGTAAACTCTTGCTAAACACACAGATATCTGGCAGGGAGCAGCCAGAGGAAATCACCCCCTCCCAAGTCTCAGCTCATCATGTTTACAAACCCACCTACTTTTAGGAGTCAACCACCCAGATGTGACCCCTTAAACATGTCACTGGCACTATGGCACTTTGGCCCGGACTCCAAGGGGGGGGCTGACCTTTAGGAGACAGAGGGGGAGATTCACTAAGGTCAGATAAGGCGGCTGGAAGCTCGATCTGGTGACTTTCATTCAAGTCAATAGCAGTTACGCTCTGATTCCCCTTATCAGAATTCGGTGAACCCCCCCCCCTCATCTCTATCTTTCCCTGTCTCACCCCTCCTCTTTCCCTCATACTACCTTCCTCCCCTCCTTATTATCTTTCTGTTTCCCCCTCCTCTCCACCTCATACTATCTGCCTCCCCCCTCCTCTCTCTATCTTTCCGCCCCCTATCCTCATTATCTTGCTGTCTCCCCCACCTCTCCCCTTCATACTACCTGCCTCCCCCTCCTCATTATCTTGCTGTCTCCCCCACCTCTCCCCTTCATACTACCTGCCTCCCCCTCCTCATTATCTTACTGTCTCCCCCTCCTCTCCTCCTCATATTACCTGCCTCCCCCTTCCTCCTCTTTATCTTCCCCTCCTACTCCATGTCTATAAACCCTCCCCCCCTCTCCCTGTGTCCCCCCTGGTTCTGTCTCTCAGGATTGAGACCTCAGTGGGTCTGCAGGTGCAGGGCTATCGGTACTGGGGGTTATTGTGGACGGGGTACAGAGGGGACACATTGTTGCCTCTGTAGTCAGGTTGAGGTAGAGTTGGATTCCCGGACATCTCAGGCTGAGTTGCAGAGACCATGGCGATCCTGAAACCATTGCCCCCCTGATTCTCATTGCTGGGGGGCACAGGGTAGGGTTTTGGGTTCCCTGAAACCCCTGGAGGAGCGACACCGACTCCAGGAATCATATAATCATTCTGCATCACAAACACCTGTTGGGTAAAAACATGATACAATGTGACACAGTATGATACCAAATGACAGTTCACCATGAAACAATGTGACACAGCCCGATACCATGAAACAATGTGATACAGCCCGATACCATGATACAATGTGACACAGCCCGATACCATGATACAATGTGACACAGCCCGATACCATGAAACAATGTGACAAAGCCCGATACCATGGAGCAATGTGACACAGCCTGATACCATGGAGCAATGTGACACAGCCCGATACCATGATACAATGTGACACAGCCCGATACCATGATACAATGTGACACAGCCCGATACCATGATACAATGTGACACAGCCCGATACCATGATACAATGTGACACAGCCCGATACCATGATACAATGTGACACAGCCCGATACCATGAAACAATGTGATACAGCCCGATACCATGAAACAATGTGACACAGCCTGATACCATGATACAATGTGACACAGCCTGATACCATGAAACAATGTGACACAGCCCGATACCATGATACAATGTGACCCAGTATTATACCAAATGAAAGTGCACCATGAAACAATGTGACAGCATGATACAATGTTACACAACGTGAACGATCATGATACAATATGACACAAGAAAACATGACATAATTGGGGTTATTCATTAAGATGCGATAGTGCCACACGGAGCATTATTTCACGGAAACGCACTATCGCAGTTACATTAACCCCAATATGAAATGGCACAACATGATATAATGTTGCACAGGACAACAGGATACAACGTGATACAATGTGACACACCACATTACCATGTGACAGCCCGGCACCATGATACAATGTGACAGTACATCACGTTTCTCCCTCCTTCCTTTCTAATTGACCCCTCTCTCCTTCTCCCCCCTCTCCCCCCCCCATCTCTCTCCTCTCTCCCACCCATCACAGCGCTGACCCTGTGAAACCAACTAAACTGTGGTAAGTAACACAGATCAAGAAGCTTTCTAAATGTGCGACAATACACTCAACAAGAGAACTTGGAGTAATGAGGCTCAAGCCTCGGTATCCAATGTCACCACTGGCAGATTTAATCTGTCAGCCACAACAGAACAGAGTCTCTCACCCCGTCCTCCATCTCTCCTCCTCTCACCTCCCTCCTCCCCATCTCTCTCCTTTTCCCTCCTCCCCCATCTCTCTCTTTTTCCCTCCTCCTCCACCTCCCCCTCCATCTGCATCTCCTTTTCCCTCCTCCTCCTCCTCCTCCTCCTCCCATCTCCTTTCCCTCCTCCGCCTCCCCCTCCATCTCTTTTTCCCTCCGCCTCCCCCTCCATCTCTTTTTCCCTCCACCTCCCCCTCCATCTCCTTTTCCCTCCTCCTCCCCCCCCATCCCCCTTTCCTCCCTCCGCCTCCTCAGCATTGATTTAGGCTTTCCTTGTAGGTGTATCTGCCAGACTCTGGTTCTGTCCGTCTCAAACTGGACACACAACTCCAGGTGAGATCACAAAAATGGTCCATAAAATGTTCTTCTCTGCTGGAGATGGTACCCAGAGTGCAGGACACCTCATTGCCCGCAGCATACACACTTACCAAGCCAGCAGGTCATGGTAACCCTCCTCCTGCAGTGCCCACCACATCTTACCTGGGGAGGTGTGACAGATTGGTGACGCAGAGAACGGCATCCGAAGGTGCAGAGAACAACAGAGATGCAGAAATGCAGGATGGAGGCAATGATCAGGAAGATGAGAGCTGTGACTCTGATATCCTGCACAAGAACAACACAACAATGTCACAACAACATCACACGAGCAGTACTAAGACAAAAAAAACCCAACAAGAACCGCACAATGACACAGTATTTGTTTAGTACCAACCTTTTCAGATCATGAAATAAAAACATATGGCAATAATCAGTGGTCGACAAATCACCAAACAATCTACTCGCCACACAAAAAAATCTACTCGCCACCTAGTACCAAACGTGTGCTGCTTGGGCCAATATTTACTCGCCCGGGGGTTAAATCCACTCGCCCGGGGCGAGCAAATGTATAGGTTTGTCGAACACTGGCAATAATTTGTATTGAATCTTAAGTGTAAAATATTTCCTGTTACCAAAGGGTGCAGTCGTTAATCCCACACTGAATAACAGTAATATAGGAACACGTATCGCCAGGTAATGAAATCTATAAATTGATTAATTTATTTATAACATGTTACCAGGCAGTAATACAGTGAGAGTTACCGCTCGTTCTCACGCATGTCCTGGGCACAGAGTTATAACATGTGTTACAGGCAGTAATACAGTGAGAGTTACCGCTCGTTCTCACGCATGTCCTGGGCACAGAGTTATAACATGTGTTACAGGCAGTAATACAGTGAGAGTTACCTCTCGTTCTCACGCATGTCCTGGGCACAGAGTTATAACATGTGTTACAGGAAGTAATACAGTGAGAGTTACCTCCCATTCTCACGCATGTCCTGGGCACAGAGTTATAACGTGTTACAGGCAGTAATACAGTGAGAGTTACCTCTCGCTCTCACGCATGTCCTGGGCACAGAGTTATAACGTGTTACAGGCAGTAATACAGTGAGAGTTACCTCTCGCTCTCACGCATGTACTGGGCACAGAGTTATAACGTGTGTTACAGGAAGTAATACAGTGAGAGTTACCTCTCGTTCTCACGTATGTCCTGGGCACAGAGTTATAACGTGTTACAGGAAGTAATACAGTGAGAGTTACCTCTCGTTCTCACGCATGTACTGGGCACAGAGATATAACATGTGTTAAAGGCAGTAATACAGTGAGAGTTACCTCTCGTTCTCACGCATGTCCTGGGCATAGAGTTATAACGTGTTACAGGCAGTAATACAGTGAGAGTTACCGCTCGTTCTCACGCATGTCCTGGGCACAGAGTTATAACGTGTTACAGGCAGTAATACAGTGAGAGTTACCTCTCGCTCTCACGTATGTCCTGGGCACAGAGTTATAACGTGTATTACATGCAGTAATACAGTGAGAGTTACCTCGTTCTCACGCATGTCCTGGGCACAGAGTTATAACATGTGTTACAGGAAGTAATACAGTGAGAGTTACCGCTCGTTCTAAAGCATGTCCTGGGCACAGAGTTATAACATGTGTTACAGGAAGTAATACAGTGAGAGTTGCCTCGTTCTCACGCATGTCCTGGGCACAGAGTTATAACATGTGTTACAGGAAGTAATACAGTGAGAGTTACCGCTCGTTCTAAAACATGTCCTGGGCACAGAGTTATAACGTGTTACAGGCAGTAATACAGTGAGAGTTACCTCTCGTTCTCACGCATGTCCTGGGCACAGAGATATAACATGTGTTACAGGAAGTAATACAGTGAGAGTTACCTCTCGTTCTCACGCATGTCCTGGGCACAGAGTTATAACGTGTTACAGGCAGTAATACAGTGAGAGTTACCTCTCGTTCTCACGCATGTCCTGGGCACAGAGTTATAACATGTGTTACAGGAAGTAATACAGTGAGAGTTACCTCTCGCTCTCACGCATGTCCTGGGCACAAAGTTATAACGTGTTACAGGCAGTAATACAGTGAGAGTTACCGCTCGTTCTCACGCATGTCCTGGGCACAGAGATATAACATGTGTTACAGGAAGTAATACAGTGAGAGTTACCTCTCGCTCTCACGTATATCCTGGGCACAGAGTTATAACGTGTATTACAGGCAGTAATACAGTGAGAGTTACCTCGTTCTCACGCATGTCCTGGGCACAGAGTTATAACATGTGTTACAGGAAGTAATACAGTGAGAGTTACCGCTCGTTCTAAAGCATGTCCTGGGCACAGAGTTATAACGTGTTACAGGCAGTAATACAGTGAGAGTTACCGCTCGTTCTCACGCATGTCCTGGGCACAGAGTTATAACGTGTGTTACAGGCAGTAATACAGTGAGAGTTACCGCTCGTTCTCACGCATGTCCTGGGCACAGAGTTATAACATGTGTTACAGGCAGTAATACAGTTAGTTACCGCTCGTTCTCACGTATGTCCTGGGCACAGAGTTATAACATGTTACAGGAAGTAATACAGTGAGAGTTACCTCTCGTTCTCACGTATGTCCTGGGCACAGAGTTATAACGTGTGTTACAGGCAGTAATACAGTGAGAGTTACCGCTCGTTCTCACGCATGTCCTGGGCACAGAGTTATAACATGTTACAGGAAGTAATACAGTGAGAGTTACCTCTCGTTCTCACGCATGTCCTGGACACAGATTTATAACATGTGTTACAGGCAGTAATACAGTGAGAGTTACCTCTCTTTCTCACGCATGTCCTGGGCACAGAGTTATAATGACAGATACATGGTTACAAATACATAGTTACATAAGTGAACAGGGTTATACATTATATACAAGACATTGCATATGCAGTTAGAGATAATATATATTATAGGCGTATGTAACAGTTACAGACCAGATGAAAATGTCAGTGTGGCAGGACGGCTTGTAGGCAAGGTCAGACAATAATCCACACGTGTAGTTTCAGATTTAAAGCAAATGTTAAGTGGTTTTATTTCTCCACAGCAGAACTAAACATTTGGGCACACTGTCCCTTTAAGGCAACACAAAACTTAGCAAAATAACACCTACTCCACATTGTGAGGTGTGACGGTGAGGTTGTAACTAGACTCACAATAAAGATTAGGCCCGTTTGGGTTACCTCTGATCCATGCATTGGGGCTCAAGAGTGCCAGCTCTTGAGCCTAACTGTTGTATAACCATATTGTAAAATTATGTGTACAATAAAGAATGTTTGTGTTTTTACCTTCCAGGAGTGCCAGGGAGCAGAGATTGCTGGGCTATGAGTTTCAAGGGGGGTTTTGCAGAGAAAGTGTTGTCAGAATGTGCTTAGCTAGTCGGGGTCCAGAGTTGTTGGATACCACAAAAATGTACCCGGGAATCAGGTCGGATTCCCGGATACATATAGACACATTGTCCCTGCAAAATGTTTTTGCGCGACTCACCGCTAGGATTCCCTGCTTCAGCACTGACCAGAAAGGTAAATGGAGCATAGGGATGTGAGGTGTCCCTGAACTTGTTAAGGGGGTTACCCAGTTAATTCCCAGGTCACCCAGAACCTGGAGAGAGAGATGCGAGAGAGAGAGGGATGCGAGAGAGAGAGAGAGAGATGCGAGAGAGGAGAGAGAGAGAGATGAGAGAGAGATGCAAGAGAGAGAGAGAGAGAGAGATGCAAGAGAGAGAGAGAGAGATGCGGAGAGAGAGAGATGCGAGAGAGAGATGCGAGAGAGAGAGATGCAAGAGAGAGAGAGATGCGAGAGAGATGCGAGAGAGAGAGGATGCGAGAGAGAGAGGGGTGCGTGAGAGAGAGGGTGTGCGTGAGAGAGACGAGGGGTGGCGTGAGAGAGGGGTGCGTGAGAGAGAGAGGGGTGAGAGAGAGAGAGGGGGTGTGTGAGAGAGAGAGAAGGGTGCGTGAGAGAGAGAGAGGGGTGCGTGAGAGAGAGGGGTGCGTGAAGAGAGAGAGAGAGGGGTGCGTGAGAGGGTGTGCGTGAGAGAGAGGGGCGTGGTGAGAGAGGGGTGCGTGAGAGGAGAGAGAGAGAGGGGTGCGTGAGAGAGAGAGAGAGGGGTGAGAGAGAGGGGTGTGTGAGAGAGAGAAGGGTGCGTGTGAGAGAGAGAGAGGGGTGCGTGAGAGAGAGAGGGGTGCGTGAGAGAGAGAGAGGGGTGCGTGAGAGAGAGAGGGGTGCATGAGAGAGAGAGGGGGTGCGTGAGAGAGAGTGGGGTGCGTGAGAGAGAGAGGGGGTGCGTGAGAGAGAGAGAGAGGGGGTGCATGAGAGAGAGAGAGAGAGAGAAAGGGGTGCGTGGGAGAGAGAGAGGGGTGCGTGAGAGAGAGAGGGGTGCGTGAGAGAGAGAGAGAGAGGGGTGCGTGAGAGAGAGCGAGGGGTGCGAGAGAGAGGGGGTGAGAGAGAGAGAGGGATGAGAGCAGAGAGGGGTGCGTGAGAGAGAGAGGGGTGCGTGAGAGAGAGAGAGAGGGGGTGCGAGAGAGAGAGACAGGTGCGAGAGAGAGAGGAGGGGGTGCGTGAGAGAGAGAGGGGCGTGCGTGAGAGAGGGGTGCATGAGAGAGAGAGGGGTACGTGAGAGAGAGAGGGGGTGCGTGAGAGAGAGAGGGGTGCGTGAGAGAGAGGGGTGCATGAGAGAGAGAGGGGTGCGTGAGAGAGAGAGAGGGGTGTGCGTGAGAGAGAGAGAGGGGTGCGTGAGAGAGTGGGGTGCGTGAGAGAGAGAGGGGGTGCGTGAGAGAGAGAGAGGGGGTGCGTGAGAGAGAGAGAGAGAGAGAGAGAGAAAGGGGTGCGTGAGAGAGAGCGAGAGAGGGGGTGCGTGAGAGAGAGAGAGGTGCGTGAGAGAGAGAGAGGGGTGTGCATAAGAGAGAGGGGTGCGTGAAGAGAGAGAGAGAGAGGGGTGCGTGAGAGAGAGAGAGGGGTGCGTGAGAGAGTGGTGCATGAGAGAGAGAGAGAGGGTGTGCGTGAGAGAGAGGGGTGCGTGAGAGAGAGAGGGGTGCGAGAGAGAGAGAGATGCGAGAGAGAGATGAGAGAGTGAGACATGCAAGAGAGAGAGATGAGAGAGAGAGATGCGAGAGAGAGGGTGTGCGTGAGAGAGAGGGGTGGCGTGAGAAAGAGAGGGGTGCGTGAGAGAGAGAGGGGTGCGTGAGAGAGAGAGGGGTGCGTGAGAGAGAGAGAGAGGGGTGCGTGAGAGAGAGAGAGAGGGGTGCATGAGAAAGAGAGAGGGGTGAGAGAGAGAGGGGAGGTGTGTGAGAGAGAAGGGTGCGTGAGAGAGAGAGAGGGGGTGCGTGAGAGAGAGAGGGGTGCGTGAGAGAGAGAGGGGTGCGTGAGAGCGAGAGAGAGGGGTGCGTGAGAGAGAGAGGGGTGCATGAGAGAGAGAGGGGTGCGTGAGAGAGAGTGGGGTGCGTGAGAGAGAGAGGGGGTGCGTGAGAGAGAGAGAGAGGGGGTGCATGAGAGAGAGAGAGAGAGAGAAAGGGGTGCGTGGGAGAGAGAGAGGGGTGCGTGAGAGGGGGTGCGTGAGAGAGAGAGGGGTGCGTGAGAGAGGGGTGCGTGAGAGAGAGAGAGAGGGGTGCGTGAGAGAGAGAGAGAGGGGGTGAGAGAGAGGGGTGTGTGAGAGAGAGAAGGGTGCGTGAGAGAGAGAGAGGGGTGCGTGAGAGAGAGAGGGGTGCGTGAGAGAGAGAGAGGGGTGCGTGAGAGAGAGAGGGGTGCATGAGAGAGAGAGGGGTGCGTGAGAGAGAGTGGGGGTGCGTGAGAGAGAGAGGGGGTGCGTGAGAGAGAGAGAGAGGGGGTGCATGAGAGAGAGAGAGAGAGAGAAAGGGTGCGTGGAGAGAGAGAAGGGGTGCGTGAGAGAGAGAGGGGTGCGTGAGAGAGAGAGAGAGGGGTGCGTGAGAGAGAGCGAGGGGTGCGAGAGAGAGGGGGTGAGAGAGAGAGAGGGATGAGAGAGAGGGGTGCGTGAGAGAGAGAGGGGTGCGTGAGAGAGAGAGAGAGGGGTGCGAGAGAGAGAGACAGGTGCGAGAGAGAGAGGGGGGTGCGTGAGAGAGAGAGGGGCGTGCGTGAGAGAGGGGTGCATGAGAGAGAGAGGGGTACGTGAGAGAGAGAGGGGTGTGCGTGAGAGAGAGAGGGGTGCGTGAGAGAGAGGGGTGCATGAGAGAGAGAGGGGTGCGTGAGAGAGAGAGAGGGGTGCGTGAGAGAGAGAGAGGGGTGCGTGAGAGAGTGGGGTGCGTGAGAGAGAGAGGGGGGTGCGTGAGAGAGAGAGAGGGGGTGCGTGAGAGAGAGATGAGAGAGAGAGAGAGAAAGGGGTGCGTGAGAGAGAGCGAGAGAGGGGTGCGTGAGAGAGAGAGAGGTGCGTGAGAGAGAGAGAGGGGTGTGCATAAGAGAGAGGGGTGCGTGAGAGAGAGAGAGAGAGGGAGTGCGTGAGAGAGGAGAGAGGGGTGCGTGAGAGAGTGGTGCATGAGAGAGAGAGAGAGGGGTGCGTGAGAGAGAGGGGTGCGTGAGAGAGAGAGGGGTGCGAGAGAGAGAGAGAGTGCGAGAGAGAGATGAGAGAGTGAGACATGCAAGAGAGAGAGATGAGAGAGAGAGATGCGAGAGAGAGGGGTGCGTGAGAGAGAGGGGTGCGTGAGAGAAAGAGAGGGGTGCGTGAGAGAGAGAGGGGTGCGTGAGAGAGAGAGGGGTGCGTGAGAGAGAGAGAGAGGGTGTGCGAGAGAGAGAGACAGGTGCGAGAGAGAGAGGGGGGTGCGTGAGAGAGAGAGGGGCGTGCGTGAGAGAGGGGTGCATGAGAGAGAGAGGGGTACGTGAGAGAGAGAGGGGTGCGTTGAGAGAGAGAGTGAGGTGCGAGAGAGAGAGAGGGGTGATGCATAAGAGAGAGGGGTGCGTGAGAGAGAGAGAGAGAGGGGTGCGTGAGAGAGAGAGAGGGGTGCGTGAGAGAGTGGTGCATGAGAGAGAGAGAGAGGGGTGCGTGAGAGAGAGGGGTGCGTGAGAGAGAGAGGGGTGCGAGAGAGAGAGAGATGCGAGAGAGAGAGAGAGGGGTGTGCATAAGAGAGAGGGGTGCGTGAGAGAGAGAGAGAGAGGGGTGCGTGAGAGAGAGAGAGGGGTGCGTGAGAGAGTGGTGCATGAGAGAGAGAGAGGGGTGCGTGAGAGAGAGGGGTGCGTGAGAGAGAGAGAGGGTGCGAGAGAGAGAGAGATGCGAGAGAGAGATGAGAGAGTGAGACATGCAAGAGAGAGAGATGAGAGAGAGAGATGCGAGAGAGAGGGGTGCGTGTGAGAGAGGGGTGCGTGAGAAGAGAGGGGTGCGTGAGAGAGAGAGGGGTGCGTGAGAGAGAGAGGGGTGCGTGAGAGAGAGAGAGAGAGGGGTGCGAGAGAGAGAGACAGGTGCGAGAGAGAGAGGGGGGTGCGTGAGAGAGAGAGGGGCGTGCGTGAGAGAGGGGTGCATGAGAGAGAGAGGGGTACGTGAGAGAGAGAGGGGTGCGTGAGAGAGAGAGGGGGTGCGTGAGAGAGAGGGGTGCATGAGAGAGAGAGGGGTGCGTGAGAGAGAGAGAGGGGTGCGTGAGAGAGTGGGGTGCGTGAGAGAGAGAGGGGGTGCGTGAGAGAGAGAGAGGGGGTGCGTGAGAGAGAGAGAGAGAGAGAGAGAGAGAAAGGGGTGCGTGAGAGAGAGCGAGAGAGGGGTGCGTGAGAGAGAGAGAGGTGCGTGAGAGAGAGAGAGGGGTGTGCATAAGAGAGAGGGGTGCGTGAGAGAGAGAGAGAGAGAGGGGTGCGTGAGAGAGAGAGAGGGGTGCGTGAGAGAGTGGTGCATGAGAGAGAGAGAGAGGGGTGCGTGAGAGAGAGGGGTGCGTGAGAGGGGTGCGAGAGAGAGAGAGATGCGAGAGAGAGATGAGAGAGTGAGACATGCAAGAGAGAGAGATGCAGAGAGAGAGATGCGAGAGAGAGGGGTGCGTGAGAGAGAGGGGTGCGTGAGAAAGAGAGGGGTGCGTGAGAGAGAGAGAGGGTGCGTGAGAGAGAGAGGGGTGCGTGAGAGAGAGAGAGAGAGGGGTGCGTGAGAGAGAGAGAGAGGGGTGCATGAGAAAGAGAGAGGGGTGAGAGAGAGAGGGGGTGTGTGAGAGAGAAGGGTGCGTGAGAGAGAGAGAGAGGGGTGCGTGAGAGAGAGAGGGGTGCGTGAGAGAGAGAGGGGTGCGTGAGAGCGAGAGAGAGGGGTGCGTGAGAGAGAGAGAGAGGGGTGCGTGAGAGAGAGAGGAGTGCGTGAGAGAGAGAGGGGTGCGTGAGAGAGAGAGGGGGTGCGTGAGAGAGAGAGGGGTGCGTGAGAGAGAGAGGGGTGCGTGATAGAGAGAGAGAGGGGTGCGTGAGAGAGAGAGAAAGGGGTGCGTGAGAGAGAGAGGGGTGCGTGAGAGAGAGAGGGGTGCGTGAGAGAGAGAGAGAGAGGGTGCGTGAGAGAGAGAGAGGGGTGCGAGAGAGAGAGAGAGGGGTGAGAGAGAGAGAGGGATGAGAGAGAGGGGGTGCGTGAGAGAGAGAGGGGTGCGTGAGAGAGAGAGGGGTGCGAGAGAGAGAGAGAGGGCTGCGAGAGAGAGGGGCGTGTGTGAGAGAGGGCGTGCGTGAGAGAGAGAGGGGTGCGTGAGAGAGAGAGAGAGGTGTGTGAGAGAGAGGGGTGCGTGAGAGAGAGAGGGGTGTGCGTAAGAGAGAGGGAGTGCGTGAGAGAGAGAGAGGGGTGCGTGAGAGAGAGGTGCGTGAGAGAGAGAGAGGGGTGTGTGAGAGAGAGGGGTGCGTGAGAGAGAGGGGTGCGTGAGAGAGAGAGAGATGCGAGAGAGAGAGAGATGAGAGAGAGAGATGAGAGAGAGTGATGCGAGAGAGAGTGAGACATGCGAGAGAGAGAGATGAGAGAGAGAGAGAGATGCGAGAGAGAGAGAGAGATGCGAGAGAGAGTGAGACATGCGAGAGAGAGAGAGAGAGAGATGAGAGAGATGCGAGAGAGAGAGATGCGAGAGAGAGAGATGCGAGTGAGAGAGAGATGCGAGAGAGAGATGCGAGAGAGAGAGATGCGAGAGAGAGAGATGCGAGAGAGAGGGGTGCGTGAGAGAGAGAGGGGTGCATGAGAGAGAGGGGTGCGTGAGAGAGAGGGGTGCGTGAGAGAGAGGGGTGCGTGAGAGAGAGAGGGGTGCGAGAGAGAGAGAGGGGTGAGAGAGAGAGGGGTGCGTGAGAGAGAGAGAAGGGTGCGTGAGAGAGAGAGGGGGTGCGTGAGAGAAGGGTGCGTGAGAGAGAGAGGGGGTGCGTGAGAGAGAGGGGTGTGTGAGAGAGAGAGGGGTGCGTGAGAGAGAGAGAGGGGGTGCTTGAGAGGGGTGCGTGAGAGAGAGAGAGGGGTGCGTGAGAGAGGGGTGCGTGAGAGAGAGAGAGAGGGGTGCGTGAGAGAGAGAGAGGGGTGAGAGAGAGAGGGGTGTGTGAGAGAGAGAGAATGGTGCGTGAGAGAGAGAGGGGTGCGTGAGAGAGAGAGAGGGGTGCGTGAGAGAGAGGGGTGCATGAGAGAGAGAGGGGTGCGTGAGAGTGGGGTGCGTGAGAGAGAGGGGGTGCGTGAGAGAGAGAGAGGGCGGTGCGTGAGAGAGAGAGAGAGAATGAAAGGTGTGCATGAGAGAGAGGGGTGCATGAGAGAGAAGGGTGCGTGAGAGAGAGAGAGAGGGGTGCGTGAGAGAGAGAGGGGTGCGTGAGAGAGAGGGGTGCGAGAGAGAGAGGGGTGCGAGAGAGAGAAGGGGTGCGTGAGAGAGAGAGGGGCGTGCGTGAGAGGGGTGCGTGAGAGAGAGAGGGGTGCGTGAGAGAGAGAGAGGGGTGCGTGAGAGTGAGAGGGGTGCGTGAGAGAGGGGTGCGTGAGAGAGAGAGGGGTGCGAGAGAGAGAGAGATGCGAGAGAGAGAGAGATGAAAGAGTGAGACATGCGACAGAGAGAGAGATGAGAGAGAGAGATGCGAGAGAGAGTGAGACATGCGCGAGAGAGAGAGAGATGCGAGAGAGAGGGATTAGAGAGAGAGAGAGAGATGCGAGAGAGAGAGAGATGCGAGAGAGAGAGATGCGAGAGAGAGAGAGAGATGCGAGAGAGAGTGAGACATGCGCGAGAGAGAGAGATGCGAGAGAGAGAGATGCGAGAGAGAGAGATGCGAGAGAGAGAGATGCGAGAGAGAGAGATGCGAGTGAGAGAGAGATGTGAGAGAGATGCAAGAGAGAGAGATGCGAGAGAGAGAGATGCGGAGAGAGAGGGGTCCGTGAGAGAGAGAGGGGGTGCGTGAGAGAGAGGGGTGCGTGAGAGAGAGGGGTGCGTGAGAGAGAGAGAGGGGTGCGTGAGAGAGAGAGAGGGGTGAGAGAGAGAGAGGGGTGCGTGAGAGAGAGAGAGAAGGGTGCGTGAGAGAGAGAGAGGGGTGCGTGAGAGAGGGGTGCGTGAGAGAGAGAGGGGTGCGTGAGAGATAGGGGTGCGTGAGAGAGAGAGAGAGAGAGGGGTGCGTGGAGAGAGAGAGAGGGGTGCGTGAGAGAGAGTGGTGCGTGAGAGAGAGAGAGGGGTGCGTGAGAGAGAGAGGGGTGCGTGAGAGAGAGGGGTGTGTGAGAGAGAGAGGGGTGCGTGAGAGAGAGAGGGGTGCGTGAGAGAGAGAGGGGTGCGTGAGAGAGAGAGAGGGGTGCGTGAGAGAGAGAGAGGGGGTGTGCGTAAGAGAGAGGGGTGCGTGAGAGAGAGAGAGAGAGAGGGGTGCGTGAGAGAGAGAGAGGGGTGCGTGAGAGAGAGTGGTGCGTGAGAGAGAGAGAGGGGTGCGTGAGAGAGAGAGGGGTGCGTGAGAGAGAGGGGGTGTGTGAGAGAGAGAGGGGTGCGAGAGAGAGAGAGATGCGAGAGAGAGAGAGATGAGAGAGTGAGACATGCGACAGAGAGAGAGATGAGAGAGAGAGATGCGAGAGAGAGAGAGAGATGCGAGAGAGAGTGAGACATGCGCGAGAGAGAGAGAGATGCGAGAGAGAGAGATGCGAGAGAGAGAGAGATGCGAGAGAGAGAGAGATGCAAGAGAGAGAGATGCGAGAGAGAGAGATGCGAGAGAGAGGGGTGCGTGAGAGAGAGAGGGGTGCGTGAGAGAGAGGGGTGCGTGAGAGAGAGGGGTGCGTGAGAGAGAGAGGGGTGCGTGAGAGAGAGAGAGAGAGAGGGTGAGAGAGAGAGAGGGGTGCGTGAGAGAGAGAGAGAAGAAGGTGCGTGAGAGAGAGAGAGGGGTGCGTGAGAGAGGGGTGCGTGAGAGAGAGAGGGGTGCGTGAGAGATAGGGGTGCGTGAGAGAGAGAGGGGTGCGTGAGAGAGAGGGGTGCGTGAGAGGGGTGCGTGAGAGAGAGAGGGGTGCGTGAGCGAGAGAGGGGTGCGTGAGAGAGAGAGGGGTGCGTGAGAGAGAGGGGTGCGTGAGAGAGAGGGGTGCGTGAGAGAGAGAGGGGTGCGAGAGAGAGAGAGGGGTGAGAGAGAGAGGGGTGCGTGAGAGAGAGAGAGAAGGGTGCGTGAGAGAGAGAGAGGGGTGCGTGAGAGAGGGGTGCGTGAGAGAGGGGTGCGTGAGAGAGAGGGGTGCGTGAGAGAGAGAGGGGTGCGTGAGAGAGAGAGAGGGGTGCGTGAGAGAGAGAGAGGGGTGCGTGAGAGTGGTGCGTGAGAGAGAGAGAGGGGTGCGTGAGAGAGGGGTGCGTGAGAGAGAGAGAGAGAGGGGTGCGTGAGAGAGAGAGAGGGGTGAGAGAGAGAGGGGTGTGTGAGAGAGAGAGAATGGTGCGTGAGAGAGAGAGGGGTGCGTGAGAGAGAGGGGTGCGTGAGAGAGAGAGAGGGGTGCGTGAGAGAGAGGGGTGCGTGAGAGAGAGGGGTGCGTGAGAGAGAGTGGGGGTGCGTGAGAGAGAGAGGGGGTGCGTGAGAGAGAGGGGGTGCGTGAGAGAGAGAGAGAGAGAAAGGTGTGCGTGAGAGAGAGAGAGAGGGGTGCGTGTGTGATGGATTGGATAAAATGCCTATTTCTTCATCTGTAATACTTTGCTATGATTCCTTACTCAAAATGGCTACCGCAGTTACCCCTCCCTTCAAGTAAGGAAAATGGCACCGAGGAATTCCCCTCAAATGCTGATGTGTCCAAGAAAAACTACAAAAACAAGACCATAAATCACAACAACAAGACCATACAAGGACGAGACCTAACAAAAGAATCACTGAGCTGTCTAGCTCTTTTGCATACAAACCCCCTCCCCTACAGCCCCTGTATATGAACGCAGGCTCTGTAGGAATAAAGTCAGACATTATCATACTGAACGTGTGTCAGCGTGATCTTTTCTCAATGCACGCATTACCTACGTAGGAAAATAATCTGGACGGGGACAGATACTCTGCAGACGATTGTTCTGATCCAAATCAGTTGGCGCCCAACGTGGGGCTCTGGGTTTTGAACCAACGGACAGCCGTGCGCAGAGGGACCGGGGTGGACCAAGTGCGGACGCGGCAGGAGACTGATCACCTCTGGAGTACGGTAAGATAACATTTATTATCTACCGATACGCACTGTCTCCGCTGTTGGTCTATTTCTGTGTCTCATACGGCTCTCCGAAGGTCACCTAAAGACAGGTAGATATCTTGCCCAGAGCCCGTTTTAAACTCAAACCTGTTACCTAGACTATCTGTCACTCAGTATATGTTTACATGTTGTATATGTTAGTCAGTGCCGCAAGTGGGAGCCCGGAGTGGAGTGGATTTTTGTCGGCTGACTAGAGATCGTGTCATTGTACGTTGTAAACTTGGTGGAAGGAGGGGTAAAGGGGCGTAAGGTATAGTCGGTTCAGAGAGGAAACACGGGAATCCCGGTAGTGACTGTGCGGTTTGGCGCGTTGCGAGGGAAGGAGTGTTTAGCGCGTTACAGTTGGTAACTGCGCGGAATCCTGCCGATTGATCCCTGAACAACCTTTCTCTCTCTCGTAATCAAGTTGTATGTTATGTCCAAAATGTGTTTGTGTATTAGTGTTGAGAATTCATGAGGACGGGTGGGGATTGTTGAGAGTAGAAGAGATAGCCCATAGGTGCTTGGGCGATAACCCCTAGACGTTAAACTGCCCGAACTCCTGTTTTTTTCCGCTTTAAGGTACGCTTTGCAGTAGGAAAAAGAAAGTGAATAAGAAAGAAGAGGCAAGTGAATTTGCTGATAGATAATCAAGGCATATGATTGTGTTGTGAAAGTAAGTATTGAGGGTTATTTTTATGAAAGGTTTATATACAGGAATTGGGATACAATTAGAACCTGTGTATATTATTTGGAAGGGAAATAAAGTGTTATAAGTGAAGGGGAAAGAAGAAAAAAAAAAAAAAGCAGGACATTTTTGCAAGTAATTGCAGTATAGAGAAAAAAAAAAAAGGTGCAGTTTTAACATTTGAGCACAGGCAAGTAAGACAGGGAAAGGAGTCTTAGCCTGCCACCTAGTGGCGGAAAGAGAGAGAACAGAACGAAGAGGAATGGGAGCAGCTTTCCCGGTAACTGGTAAAGATTTTTTTTTTTTTTTTTTTTTTTAAAGGGTTTGTTCGTGCTGGCCACACGAATGGGTCTTTTAAAACCAGAAAATATTCTTTTTCCTTCTGTTCTAATGGCAACTAGAAAGAGGGGTCTTTTTCTGTGGGAGGGAGACGTTCAGGGAGCGCAGTCTTGTGTGTTTTTTTGAATCCCACAGGGAAACATACCTTACGTTAGTATGGGTCAAAATAATTCTGTTGAGGGACAGAAGGGTCCAGCTGCATTTATTTTATCATTGCCAGGACAGAAGTTAATATAATAACAAGTAAAAAAGAAAGCCAGTAGGCTGTTTAAAGTATGTAGTATTACTGCAGCAGAAGGCAGGTTACAGCCAGAAGAGTGGCGAAAGATATTGAAAGAAAAGAGAGGAATTTTGAATGATAACAACCTGCTGAAGATAGCAGAAGCCTGGTTTAATGTTACCAAGGCTGTCCAGAGAAAAATGGACCGAGCAGGGAGATAGAAAAGGGAGGGAAGATTGTTTTAATTGTGGTGGGACTGATTTATCTATACTCACTCCTTTGTTACCTTCGCTCCCAGCTCCAGCAGCACCCCCCACCTATACAACCCACTACCCCGCCCACGAATGACAAACCAATTTTGACTGTTTATGTAGCATAACTATATTCTGTGATGCAGGCGGATGGTTCCTATTACACCCGACTGCGCCCCTAATGCCCATGATGCCAGTCCTTTCACCCCAAACAATCACTGCCCCAGCGTTAGGGATTCAAGTCTACCCTGACACAACAATAGCACACAGACCCAGCAGCAGTGTCCACTACAGTGCGCCCTATAGTTTTTGACTCAGATAGTGAGTCACAGGCCGTTGCACAGGAGGCAAACATGACCTGGAATACTAACCCCAGACACCCCCCAGTACCCGACCCCTGCCCATGGTTATATGGGCAGACACCCAAGCAGGTAGAAAGCGCCCCAATAATGTATGTCACCTCACCCCCTTCCTGGTAGACACAGGTGCAGCCAGGAGCGTAATTAGAGCTGCAGACATACCTGACCCTTCCTATTTGTCTGATATTGATGTTTCATGTGTGGGGGGTAGATGGCACACCGCGCTCTAGCCCATTAACACGACCCCTACAGATAGGTCCCTACCCTGAACTATTTGCACGATTTGTAGCTTCCTCTACCTGCCCGCTTAATCTGTTTGGCGCTGATGTTTTATCCAGGTTACAGGCCTCCATAATATTCTCAGAGGACGGCACCATTGATGTAACCTCCCCGCTCTGGGAATCAGATGTCTCTGCCCTTTGTTCCCTTCCAATACTTTTGGCATTAGCGGACAAACCCTCAGCTGCCAGTATACCGCCCGCTGTCATGGATAGGATCCCGTCCAAATTATGATCCACCGGCCCTGAGGATAACGGGCACCTAAGGGTACCACCCATTGTTGTACAGCTCAAACAAGGGCCCCGCTTCCCCGTAAACTGCAATACCCCTCTTTTCCCTGTGAAGAAACGCACCGCGAAGGGTGAACCTGATAAGTATAGAATGGTTCAAGATCCTCAAGCAGTAAAAGATGCAACCATTGTACGATGTTTTAACAACAAATCTTTTCCAGATGACCCCAGAGGCTTCCAAGAATTTCACTGTTCTCAAACAGGTAATATCCTCGGCCCCTGCCTTGGGCCTCCCAGACTATGATTTACCCTTTAAGCTTTTCGTATCAGAACGAAATGGACATGCAACTGGAGTGTTAACACAGCCACACGCTGGCCGATGTCGACCTATTGGTTATTACTCCAGCCGTCTCGATGCTGTGGCTCGTGGTGGACCGTCCTGTCTTCGTGCTGTCTTTGCTGCTCAAGCACTGCTGGATAAAACTTCAGACATTGTTCTAGGGCATGACCTCATTCTTCTGGCACCACATGACATTGCTGCTATTCTCAATCAGACACCTCAGGTTGCAATGCTTGCTTCTCATTCCAGACAATGTCACCCTTCTCTGGTGCCAAGTGCTTAACCCCTCCACTCTTCTTCCACTTCCCGAGGGGGGAGATGTGCAGGGACACGAACAAGAATAAAGCACAGCTGGAGTCGACCTACCCCATGATTGCTTCGAACTCATGAAGCTAGAAACAGCTCATCTGCCCACGGTGAGTGAAACGCCGATACAGAACCCAGATCTAATCCTGTTTGTGGATGGTTCTCGATAAGCTGATCAACAAGGCACCTACTATACGGGTTATGCTGTCACCACAGACACTGTGGTCCTACTGGCAAGCACACTACCGTCAACAGCATCTGCACAAGAGGCTGAACTAC